>NC_134548.1:133202400-133505430 GCF_050624435.1 Tenrec ecaudatus | reverse complement strand
TAGCAACCTTCAAGCTTGGAACTGAATCTACCCTTGTGGCTCTATTTTCAGACAAACAATATTATGGTCTATAAGAGCACCACTGACATTATTGAAGGATGCCCAGCTTGGAATAATCAATCATTTATGACCAGAAGGGCAGCATTTACCCAAGAACAAATTTCAGAAAGGTTAGAAAAGGAGGAAGGATGTAGACAGGAGAAACAGGGAGAGATGGAATAAGTGATGCTACATTAAGAATGTTGCAATGAATGAGATGAAATAAAATGTGTGTGAATTGTTTAAACCTATCATCTGCTCTGTAATCCTTCACAAAAATCACAAAAACAACAACACTTAAGAGTGGTCAGCTTTATTCAGATGACATAAGAAATACCTAATGAGGATGTTTGCTTCTGTAAGATTCAACCATTAAGACCTTGGAAACCCTAAGGGGACGTTCCACTATGTCAACAGAGTTGCTCTAAGTTGGAATCAAATTAATGGCAAGGGTAGTAGAGGAGTTGTTTCACTCAAAACTTTATATAACAGTCAATAATATGCTGATTGATTATACCAAATATTTGTAATGAAAGCCATACACTAAATCTTCATACTTTGATAGATTGATTGATTGATAGATAGATAGAGATAACATAGATATATGTATCAAAGCTATATAAAACTATACAAAATACTACTAGTTCTGATTTCAGTTGCTAGCTCTTTCAAACAGGAACTAGTCACAACTATGATCCAGTTATCTATGCCCTGTATGACAAACTACCCCAAAACTTCATAGGATCAACAATCTCTTTACTATATAATTTTAAGGAATCAGGAATCCCCCTGTGTAGAAGTATTCTGTTCCACACAGCATCAAATGGGTTCAGCTAAAGATTCAAGACAGCTTCCTTTGCATTTGTGGTGCCCTAGAATATAGAACAATTGGACCAGTCGCTGTCTCTGTATGATTGCCTATCCTGCCTCTTGTATAGAAAAACACAAACACATACACACAAAAAAAATACATACAGAGAGTTACAACACTAATAGGGATCCTGACATAGAGCAGATGAATACTTCTGTTAAATAAAGAGAAGGACATATTATAAAACATGAATCTAGTCCCCTTTTTTCCAGAGCTGCATATCTTGGTCCCACTTGCCTAGCAACTCATACACCCTTTTAGACTTCAGCATTCATGTCTGAAAGGCAAGTATCCAAAATGTCCCCATTGCTAGGAGCATGGGAGGGGAGGGTGGAAAGGTGAGCGGGAGCCAACAATGACGGGTATAGAGAAATAGTCAATATTTTAAAATTAATGATGAGGATGGTATAGCTTTTCTGATCATCTTTGACCAATTGAGTTGTATCTGAGAGGAAATACTGAGAGGTAAACCATGGTTAAACATCATAGTGTGGCAGGAAAAAAAAGAAAAAGAGGAATGAATTAAAAATATATATGTATATACATATGGCTGTACTTGCTTATTTATGTATATAGATGCAAATGAAAAGGAAGATGGACTTTCAGCCTCTACTTAAATCTTACCTCAGTACAAGAATGGTTTGTTTTAATAATGTGACACTGTATAATACTCACCTTCCTGACATGATCGCTGAAGACAAAATGGGTGCATAAGCAAATGTGGTGAAGAAAGCTGATAGTGCTGAAGACAAAATGGGTGCATAGGCAAATGTGGTGAAGGAACCTAATAGTGTGTGGCTATTAAAAGATATAGCATCTGGGGCCTTAAAGGCGTATAGGTTAAACAAGCGACCATTTAGCAGGGAAACAACAAAGTCCACATGGAAGAAGCACACCAGCTTGTATGATCATTTGGTATAAATGGGTAAGAGGTATCAGAAGCTTAAAAACAAGCAAGATGCGAAGATGTGTGATGGGGAATGGATGTAGTGCAGACCCCAAATCCACCAGTAAGATATTTAGACAGTCCCTCTTAGAAGGGCCACACAGAAGGGATGATAAATCCAGGGTGCAGTATAGCACTGAAGAACCATATAACTATCCTCTTATTCTCTAATACTCCCCCCCCTTACTATTATGGTTAATATTTGTTTTGCCTCATTAATCATGTTAGATTTGCATATGTTCATTTGTACAATTAAGAGCGTTCAGTGCATGGAAGTCAAGATAGATAACCCTTCAGAAACAGTAACAGGAGTAATGTTTCCCTGAGGGCACAGGAAGGGGGAGGGAATAGGGAGCTGATAACATTGGTAGCATTGGTGACTACGCAAGCTATCACTGTATAACCCCACTCGGGATCAAACAGCAGAATTGAATGTGAGTGGATATACTGGATTGTGTAAGATATGACACCAACAAAAAACTATTATAGAGGGGAAATAATATAGTGGGTAGGGTTGTGGAGGGACTGGATAAAGGGGGAACTGATATCAAGGAGTTCAAGAAGAAATAAAACATTTTGAAACTGATTGTGGTAGCAATTATTCAATACTGCTTGATGTGATTGAATTATGGAATGTTATGATATCTGTAATAATTCGCCATAAATTGATTAAAAATTTTAAATAATAACACATTTTACTGGGAAAACAAGGAATCTACACATAAAAAAACATTGAACAAGACTATTCTCCATGAAATTGCTCTACCTCTCCATGGAGTTTCAGGGTGTCCCCAGCAGCTTTAAAACCACTTACCTAGAAGTCAGGGCTCCAAGAAACCAAAATGGAATCATCTGCTAGTTCTCTTAATGCTAGTTCTAAGAATGGCTACTCCTCAAAATGACATAGCATCACTCCACCACCACACTCCAATTAGTCAGAGCACTGAGTAGCCAACCCAGAGTCAAAGACAAAGAAAAATAAATCTTAACTCTTGTTAGGAGGAATGTCCAATAATGGAAATCCATCTTCACTCTGGCATAATCCTCAACCAAAATGTATAAGGAGCTATCAATTCTAGTTCAGATTATCTCCTTCTGCCTACATTGTTCTTACTCTCTACAGACAATTAAGTCCCTAGAGTACTTGTTTCATAATTTAGGGTGCTTATTACTAAGTAAGTGGCCTGAAACACAGACCATAATTCTTTGGAATCTTTGATGAATAGAAAGGGTGGATAAAAGATTCAATCACTTCAAGACCTGCAAGGAGTTATCTGTCTCTGGAGGTGAAGATTTCCATTCTCCTTTGGGGAAGACTTTTCCTTTGTATTGCTCTTGGGTACAATTTTGTATTCTTTATTAAACTGCATGTAGTGACTGTGGACTGAAATCTCCAGTGTCCCACTTAACGAATTGGGTGTATTTTTAGCTGGCCTGTGAAGGTTTGGAGAATACAAAGGAACATCAAAAGGTTCATTAAAAATTACATTCTCTTTCCATTTCCTTTTCCCACAAACTTTGTGAAGCTCAATCATTTACATAATGCAATATGAGTTTATATTGTATTTGTCTCTGAAAATTATCTTTTGTTCATAGAAACCCTAAGTAGGTCTTTTTTTGCAAAATATTTCCTCCCAGAAAAATGGGAAAATAAAGCTATTCCAAGAAGACTATGTAAATTCAATTATCTCTTCATTCTTGAATCAGACTGTGTGTAGCAACTGAATGGAATGTGCCATTTGTTATGGTTTTCAAATATAGATTGTTGTTCATGGTTGAACAAGGACTCTATTTCTGAAGCTTTATTCAACCTGGGAGGAGAAAGAAGAAACATTGCTAGATTATTTACGAGCTAAGGGCTTCCAAAATATTTGTTGAAAAATAGAATTAAAAAATAATGGAATTATTTCACAAACCTTTTTGAAGCCTCCTTATATTTGCCTGAACAGTTAACTTGTGTCTTTATTTTTGTTTTGTTTTGTTTTAAGAAATGTTATTACACTTTGTGTGCAAGCAATAAAACTTTGGTTTTGCCTATGGGACAAAATGTGATACACAGCTGGGAAGATAGACATTCTCCCGACCTGCACAAAGAATCCAGCCCAAGAAGAGTTACCTGTGAAAGATAGCTCCCCAACCCCCACCCCAGGTATATACTGCCAATCTTGTTAGGAATGGCACTGATACAAGCTGTGGTAAAGCTCTATATACTGATTCAAGGCCAGTGGCTATTGTTTGGAGGAAGAGAGGAGCAGGAGAAAAATACCATGGTGTTTTCCTTGAAGGTGGTAACTGTACTAGGTCTATGAAACACATTCATTGCATGCTTTCAAGAACTTCTACACGATTGGGATTATAACCTTTGTAGAGAGCGCAAGTCTTGCTATGGTCAAGATATCATCATTGGGACTTCAAACTATGTTAATTTGAGTGTTAAATATTAATGTATCAAGGGATTTCTCAAATTAAATCCATCAAGTATGAAAACCAAAGGAGGATGGATAAATTTTAACAAATTAAATGAAGAAATTCTGATGATCGAGATAGAGAAAGCATAAAGAAAGCAAACTATAAGCCATAAGCTAGAAAAATATATCTGTGACACATATAACAAAAATTGCTATTATTAAGAGTATATTAATCCCTAAAAATATTATTAAATTTGACATAAAATTGGGGAAAGACACAAAGAACTATTTCATTGGACAATAAATCTAATTGGTCAATAAACATTTAAAATGCTCGATCTCATTAGTAATCAAAGAAATGAAAGTTATTCATTTAACACTACTTCAGTGAGTTAATGCATCAAATTAAAATATTTTATGAAAATATTATTAAAATGTTATACTGTGTATTAAGTTTATTATATCATTTTTATCTACTTTATAATAAAATATTTTGACAAAACTGTGGTGTGACTATGCAAGAAAGGCATGCAAGTCACATATGCTATGACCTTGTCCAGCTTCTCCAGGAGGAAGGAGAATCCAACTCCACATCTGCCCAAAGATGACATGCCTCTACCCTCGACATTCTTTATCCAATTCTGATGCCAACTCGCCAACCCCCTTGACACTTTACTGTCTACTGGGTTAGATAATCCATTGCAATGGCCACATAGAACTCAAAGACAATACTCATGATTATGGACATTTATTAGGGAAGTTAACAGATTACCATAAGTCAGGGTCCAAAACATATTATGGATACATACCTTTTGTCCTCAGACCCTGTTCTCAGATATGCCTGTTAGCTCATTTCTCTCTGGTCCTTGGCCCTAGGATGCAACCCCTCACCCCCTGCCCATCTCAAGCAAATGTTACTGATTTACTGCTGATAAGTACCCAAGGGGTATCTCACCTTGCAAGTCCACCTCCTGTCTGAGGGTACTCAGCTCTAATTCTGTGAGCCAGGAAGGCCATTACTCTACCTCATCATCTCGGTGCCTCTACTGACACTGACACTTTTCACGGTGTTCTCCACTCAGGGCTCTTCTTTCTCATTGGTTATGAGATTCCCCACTGGGATGCCAAACCTGATCAACACCATCACAAGAGTTCCATTCATCCTGTTTGAAGTTGTCAAGGATTTTGTCTTGCTTGGATCTACAATCAGTGTTCATGGGAGCAACAGTCCAGAGATTGAATGATGTTACTTTGAGGACTATGGTGTGTCTGACTCAAACCATGGTGATTTTAATTGCTGCACATGCATGCAACACTTGGACATTGAATAATTCATGGGAGCAGCAGTCCAGAGATTGAATGATATATTGCACTGGGTAAATACACTGCACAAGACCTCTGCAGAGTGTTGAAAATCAAGGATGCTACTTTGAGGACTATGGTGTGTCTGACCCAAACCATAGTGATTTTAATTGCTTCACATGCATGCAACATTTGGACATTGAATAAAGAAGACTCAAGAAGAACCGATGCATTTGAAATGTGACGCTGGAAAGGAATATTGAAAGTACCATGGACTCCCAAAAGAAGAAACAAATCTGTCCTAGAAATACGACCAGAGTGTTCCTTCAAGGTAAGGATGGTAAGACTTCATCTTATATATGTTGTACATGCTGTCAGGAAAAACCAATCTCTGTAGAATAGCATGCTTGTTAAAGTAGAGGGGCAGTGAAAAAGAGAAAGGCCCTCAATAAAATGGATTAATACAGCCCCTCAAACAATGGGTTTATGCAGAGAAAAAATCATGAGGATGGCACAGGTCCATGCAGTGTTTCATTCTATGGCTAATACGGTTGCTATGAGTCAGACCCCACCCAATGTCACCTAGCAAACACAAGAACCACCACCCAGTCATATGGATAGGCAAGCTAGTACACGTACCTTAACTATGCCACGAACTGCTGATGGAAATATAAATATATATATATGATCTTACACTCTTATACTGCTGGTGGAAAAATGCATGGGTAGCCAGGGAAACAGGGCAATAACCACACAGGGGGAGGGTGTTGATTGTGTCTCCACAGGGAAAGAGGAACTAGACTTCAAACCGGAGCTCTAAGACAAGAACACAATACACTGACATGAAGCAGGGAACTGATAGAGAGGCCAGAGGGGCCAGCCTCATTTCCAACTGCCAGACGTCCCTCTTTTGGCAGACAGTCCCAATTTTTAACTGTTTTTCCTGCATCCCACATCGTTTTTTAAAAGTCCCGATTTTTGGAAAGAATGCACAACAAGCTAGGGTATACGGTTTTGGGCTACAATGTGGCTATTTCACCAGGATATGAGTTTTATCAATGGTGTCCCGCTGGTGTTCCGCTTTACCAATGTTAAAATCTGGTCACCTTGAACTAAGTGGACAGCACCACCCACCCCCACAGAAGAATTCACTTCAGAGGACAGCACTGAAGCTACAGCTCAAGGAGAGGGTTTTTCTAATCAAAGCACGTAGGAGCAAACAAGGGGGGGGGGAGAAAAAAAATAGTGAAGCACATCGTGGCTCACCAAGCCCTGAGGGCAATGTTTATGCTCAGAGCGGCAATGCATAGAGATGACCACAGCAACAGCCCCACTATGGGACACAGCATTCCTCATTGACCCAAAGCACCATGGGGGACAACACTACAGACACACTGTGGGAATTGTGCCCGCCCTGAGCCCACCACACCAAAGCCAGCCAGTGGAGGCATGCAGCAGAGCAGCAGGGGGAGCCAAGCAATGAAGTGCCCAGGGAATGCCAGAGATAGATGTGGGTCCAGGTCATGACAACCCATCTGACTTGACTGGAAAGCACTCGTAAAGGACAACAAATAGACCTTGAACTACCTATAGGGTTTTTGTTGTAGTTGTTTTATTTTATATTGTTGTTTTGTTGTACTTGGTCTTGTGAGGGTACATATTGTTGTCACTGCATGTCTACCTGGAAGGAATAGGTGGGATAAACAAGTGAGGAAGAGAGAACAATGGGGTGACAGTTCCGGGGGGACATGGGAGAAGGGGATGCAGGGGAAAGGAAGTAGGTATTAACAAACCCAGGGCCAAGAGAACAAGTGATCCAAAATCAGTGGTAAGGAGGGTGTAGGAAGTCTGGCATGGCTGCATCAAGGACAATGTAACCGAGAGGAATTCCTGAAACACAAATGAAGACTGAACATGATAGTGGGACAAGAGGAAAGAACAAAGAAATAGAAGAAAGAACAAGGAGGCAAAGGGCATTTATAGAGATATAAATACAGGCATATACAGATGTAAATATATATACAATGAGGGTGAAGTATATCTATGTACATATATTTATGGTTTTATTATTAAGGAAACAGATGGAAAGTGGGCCCCTATTCAAGTACTCCCTCAACACAAGAACACTTTGTTCTAACAATTTGGCAGTCCGAGATACTCACTTTCCTGGCATGATCGCTGAAGACAATGGGGACACAAGCAAATGGGCGAAGAAACCTGATGGTGCCCAGCTATAAAAAGATAGGGCATCTGGGATCTTAAAGGCCTGAAGATAAACAAGCAGCCATGTAGCTGAGAAACAACAAAACCCACATGGAAGAAGCACACCAACCTATCCTTACACGATCGCTGAAGGCAAAGTGGGTGAAGCAAATATGGTGAAGAAAGCTGATGTGCCCGGCTATCAAAAGATGTAGAGTCTTGTGCCCAATAGGCTTTAAGAAAAACAAGCAGCCATCTAAATGGAAACAACAAAGTCCACATGGCAGAAGCACACCAGCCTGTGAGATCATGAGGCATCACAGGGACCAGGTATCAGGCATCGAAGTCCAAAAAAATCATAGCATTGTGAATGAGGAGGAGTGCGGAGTGGGGACCCAGGGCCCATCTGTGGGCAATTGGACATCCCCTTGTAGAAGGGCCATGGGGAGGAGATGAGCCATTCAGAATGCAGTGTAGCAATGATGAAACATACAGTTTTCCTCCAGTTCTTCAATGTTTCCTCCCTCCCACTATCATGATCCCAATTCTACCTTACAAATCTGGCTGGACCGGAGGATATACACTGATACAGATAGGAACTGGAAACACAGGTAATCCAGGACAGATCAACCCCTTAGGACCAGTGATGAGAGCAGTGATACCAGGAGGGTGGAGGGAAGGTGAGGGAGAAAGGGGGAACAGATTACAAGGATCTATATATAACCTACTCCCTGTGAAACAGACAGTGGAGAAGTGAGTGAAGGGAGATGTCAGATGGTGTAAGATATGACAAAATAATACTTGTTATACATTATCAAGGATTCGTGAGAGAGGGGTGCAGAGAAGTGTGTGCAGGGGGGTGGAGGGGGGGATGAGGAGCTGATACCAAGGGCTCAAGTTGAAAGCAAAAGGTTTGAGAAAGATGAGGGAAACAAATGTACAAAAGTGCTTGACACAATGCATGTATGCTTTGATTGTGATAAGACTTGTCCAAGGCCCCAATAAAATGATTTAATTATTTTTTTTAAAAAGAGGCAGTTGTGGTAGTTACAAAATCATGTCAATTTCAGACGTACGAGTGAAGGGGTAAAATTTCGCCAGTCTGGTCACAGATTAAGGACCTCATTTGGAGATGCTAAGGATATAAACAGCTCACTGGAGGCAGGGCACATGCTGTCTGTGAGACATTCCTTGTGACAAGACACATGCAGCTACGCTCTGGAACTAGAGGAACCACATGGAGATCCCTGCCAGTGCTGAGATGCTTACAACGCCACTGGATCCACAAAACCTCCCACCCATGGGCCTGTGATTTTCCTGCATTCTGCATTACTGTATGTGTTTTGTGAGTCTGAAGTGCCTTTATAGATTGGTATGAGACATGGGGTAATATTGGACGTATGGACTTGGTATGGGCTGAGTGTTTTTTAAAATGTAGCATTATTCTTTATTTAAAATTCTTTCTTATATACATATGAGTGTCTATGAATTTCTCTAGTCCACCCGACTAACACAACAACTGTTGGGACAGAACAAGGGAATATTGCATCGCTTGAAATCAGGAAAGATGTGCTTCAGGGTCAGAATTGTATCCTCTCATCATACTTGTCCAAACTGTGTGCTCAGCAAATCACCAGAGAGGATGGATTATATGAAGATGAATATGGTATCAGGATTGGAGGAAGGTTTAATAACAATGTGCAATATGCAGGTGACACTGCCTGCTTGCCGAAATTGAGGAGGGCTTGAAGCACTTGCCGATGAAGATTAAGAATTGCAGCCCTCAGTATGGAGTACAACTCAATGTACATAAGACCAAAATCTCCACAACACAACTAGTCGGTAATATCTTGATAAATGGTGAAAAGACTGAAGTGGTCAAGGACTTTGTCTTGCTCACATCCACAATCCATGCTCATGGAAGCAGCAGTCAAAAGTTCAATTGATACATTGCATTGGGTGCATATCTCCTTAGAATGTTAGAGCAAGTATGTTACTATGAGAACTAAGATGCGCCTGACCCAATCTGTGGTATTTTCCAATCGCTGCATGTGCAAGTGAAGGTTGGCCACTGAATAAGGAAGACTGAAGAAGAATCGATGCAGTGGAATGATGGCGCTAGTGAAGAAGATTGAAAATACCATGGACTGCCAGAAGAACAATCAGATCTGCCTTGGAAGAAGTACAGCTAGAGTGTTCCTTATAACCAAGGATGGAGAGATTTGGTCTCACTTACTTGCACATGTTGTCAGGAGAGACCTGTCCCTAGAGAGGGACAACATGGTTGGTCAACAGTAGGGGCAGGGAAAGAGAGGAAGGCCCTCAATGAGATGGATGGGTACCATTGCTTCAACAATGGTCTCAAACATAGGAACAATTGTGAGGACGGTGCAGACTGGGTAATGTCTTGTTCTGTTGTACATCGGGTCACTGTGAGTCAGAACTGACTGGATAGCACCTCACAGCTACCACAAGGGAGCCTGTGAGGAAGATGAGGTAAGGATGTGTGAGGCACTGCTTCCCTGACTGTCTGTTTTTGTTCACCCAAGTGTAGAAGACTTCCCGGTTTTACTATGAGGCTACTGCCCCATGTTTTTCCCTCCTCCTCGTCAGAGAGGTGCTGAAGGCCCCTTCCCTGACCCACAGCAGCTCTGAGCAGCTGCTAGCCTGTTGCTTCTGTGATGCTGGGAGCCTGCCACCTGCCACAGAATGAGTCAGAGTGCTGAGCAGTGGAGGTGAGAGCTGCCCAGGGGGCTGCAGGAGGGCTGTCCGATGAGTGTTCTCCTGAGGCATGGACAGTGGCTGGAGACGCAGGGTCTAGGAGGCTGATTGCCTGACCTACATTGCCACCGCCCCACGCAGGTCAGCCCGGGCCTAGACCTGCCCTTCACAGAAGGCTGGAGATTCTGACTGGTCACTCCCAGGCCTCCCCACACGCCTTTGCATATCTACCTATCCAATAGCTATTTGGGAGAAAGACGAGGCTGTCTGCTCCTGTAAGAGTCTCAGAATCCCATAAGGGCAATTCTACCCCGTCCTGCAGGGTCACTGTAAGTCGGCATCGACTCCATGGTAGTGAACTGGAAACTGGAAATTTGGAGTGCTCACAGTGGAAGCCCAAAATTCATTTGCAGGGTCCCCAAGTGGAATCAGACTACCATGAATGCCCTCTGACCATAGTCCTGGGATGTGACCAGCCCTGCTGTCTGACTGAGAGCACTGTGACGTCAATGATGACAGATGTAGTTAGGTTGAAATGTAACAGTCTATCATTTGATCTCACTTTATGCACATCTTAAATTTGTTGCATTTTCAGCTTCCTTTTAGTGTGTTCTCTGTTTTCTTTTTTCCTTTGATTTGCGTTTTTCTGTATATGGTGTTAGGTGCCCTTGAGTTGGTTCCGACTCACAGCAACCTGATGCACCATGGCAGGAAACACCCCTAGTCCCACGCCAGCCCCACCATCATTGTCGTGTCTATGCCCATTGTTGCAGCCACTGTGTCAATCCATCTGGTCAAGGACTTTCCTTTATTCTTTCCCTTTTGTGCACTGCCCCCTACTTGACCAGTGTACGAAACCCACAATGGGGCCTTCCTATTTTTCTGATCCTCTACTTTATCAAGCACATTTAGCAAGTAAATCATCAGTGTTTCAGAAGTCATCATTCTAGAATAAGAAGCCGGATTAAGCTGCATCTGCCCATCTGCTTTTACGCATCACATATAAACTGTATGAAAAGCCTAACCTGGGTGCTTCACGCAGTAGTGATGAGAAATGAAACCTTGACTCCTAACCCTGCAGTACTGAGTGATGTTTCCAGAGCCACCCTCCAGAGCTTAGATTCTGCTCCAAATAACTAGGAGCCCGGGCTTAAAGGTGGGGCTGCAATCTTCATGGTCAGCAGTTCGAAACCAGCAGCTCAGTGAGAGAAAGATTGGGCTTTCAACTCCTGTCAACACTTACAGTCTCAGAAGCCCACGGAGGTCACTATGAGTCAGCATTGACTCAATGGCAGAGAGGTTTTTTTCATTTTTATTATTGAAATGACTGGGTAGTGGAGCCTGTAGCCCACCGTGAAGGTCTGTGCCCCAACCCTGGCAGCTTCATTTGGTGGCAGATGACACAGGCAGCAGATGACAGCAAAGGGGGCGTGGGTGTATGGTTTTGGTGAGCTGCACGGAGGAGATGCTCGGTGTACTGAGATACACAGGTAGTAACACTCAGCTAGTGTGTGTGTGTGTGTGTGTGTGTGTGTGTGTGTGTGTGTACACGAATGCCAAAGGCTTAAAGGTGGGCCTTCATTGTTCTAAATCTTTCTCTGGAAGGGGTAAAAATTTGGATCTCTCCCAGTCCGTTGGCCAAGTAGCTGTCTTCCACGTTTCCTGGCATAGACGAGTAAGTGCTTCCACTCTTTCTTCACCTTGTTGAAGCACATAAGTGGCTGTTTTCGCAATTTCTGGAGTCTTGTTTTTGGCTCATGCTTTGAATGCAGCTCAGACTTCTTCCTTCAGCACCGTTGGTTCTTGCTCATATACTACCTCCTGGAATGATGGACTCTCAACTAGTTCTTTTTGATACAGTGACTCTATGTATTGTTTCCTTCTTCTTTTGATGTTTCTGGTATCATGCACTATTTTGCCCATAGAATCCTGTTCTTGCTCCTATACTACCTCCTGGAATGATGGACTCTCAACTAGTTCTTTTTGATACAGTGACTCTATGTATTATTTCTTTTTTTCTTTTAGTGTGTCCGGTATCATTCAATATTTTGCCCATAGAAGCTTTCAAGATTGCAACTTGAGGCTTGAATTTTTTCTCGAGTTATTTTATTTTAAGATATGGTGAGTAGGTTCTTGCATATGGTTTTTCTAGGATACCACCAACTAAAACCAATCATAACCTACCTGACCCACCAACTAGGCCACATCATGACTCATAGATTAGATCCCATCATGACCTGCCAACTAGACTCCACCATCATGCAACAACTAGAACCCATCATAACCTGCAAACTAGACTCCATCATAACCCACAAACTAGACCTACAATCAATATCCAACTAGATTCGACCATCAAGACCCATGAATCAGATCCCATCTGTGTTGGTCTGTGTAGACTAGAGAAACAAATTCATGGACACTCATATGTATATAAGAAAGAGTTTTATATAAAGACTAATTGTATATTAAGAAAGCATCCCAGCCCAGTCTGAACCCACAAGTTCGATATTAACCCATATGTCTGATACCAATCTATAAATTTCTCTTTGGACTCATGTGAAATATGCAGTGATGCTGAATGCAGGAAGATCATAGGCCAATGGGTGGAAAGTTGTGTGGATCCAGTGGTGGCAAAAACATCTCAGTGCTGGCAGGGGTCTCCGCCCGGTTCCTCCAAAACCAACGCTCTAGCATAGCCCTATGTGTCTTGTCAGGAAAATATCTCCCAGCTGTGACATAATTGACAGGCTAACCTCCATCCCTTCACTCTTAAGTCTGAAACTGAGAACAAATTATGGTACTACCATACCATCATAATCCACCAACCAGACCCCCTCATAGCGCACCAAATTGTCTGCTCCCAAGTCAGCCACCAGCCAGATATCATCAAGACCCACCTACTAGACCCCATGATCACACATTCACTGGACCCCACGGTGACCCACACTAGTAGACCTCATCATGACTCTTAGGGATCAAATGGTGTCCTCGCTTCAAAGTATGTGTCCATCTGTAATGGCGTCCCCTGCCAAAACATGTGTTCCTTTGTCTAGGTCATGATTTTCATTACTATGTAATTATCTTCCATGATGTGATCTGCTAAATCCTTACCTCTCGGATATGAATGAGGCAGTCGTGCCTAATAAGGCTGTACACAATCTATAGGATACAGCTTTGAATAAATCTCAGTTGAAATATCAAAGAGATTTAAGAAGTGAGCAGAGAGAGGGAACAACTGCCATCAAGCAAGAAGAGCCGAGAGTAGAGCACATCCTTTGGACCCAGAGTCCATGCGCTGGGAATCAACTAGATCCAGGGGAAGCTTGATGCCAAGCAGATGGTGATCTCCAAGGAATACCAGGTCCACAGATGTTGAAAGGAGACACGGTAATTCCATCAGGGGCAGCAGAGGGAGAAAGCCTTCTGACAGAGCTGATGTCTGAATTCAGGCTGCTAGCTTCCTAAACTGTGAGAGAATAAATTCCTGTGTATGGAAGCCGAGTCCTTGTGGATATTTGTTACACAGAGGTAGACAGCAGTGACAGGCAAAGAATCTTGAAAGTACCGTGGAATGTCAAAAGAACAAACAAGTATGTCATGAAAGAAGTACAGCCAGAATGCTCCTTGGGGGTGAAGATGACAAGACTTCATCTCTGTGGGTAAAGGAAGACAGTCGGAGGTGTAAGATATGAAAATAATAATACTCTATAATTTATCAAGGGTTCAAGGGGGAGGGAGGGAAAATGTATCTGATACCAAGGGCTCAAGTAGAAACAGAATGGTTTGAAATTGATGATGGCAACATATGCACAAATGTGCTTGACACAACTGGGGTATGCATTGTTATAGGAGCTATTAGAGCCCCAATAAAATGATTTATATATACATATATTTTTTAAAAGACATTGTCTCACGAATTTTGGACATGTTGCCAGGAGAGATGTGTACCTGGAGAAGGGCATCATGCTTAGTAGAGTAGAGGGACCGTGAACAAGAGGCGGTGCCTCTGTGAGATGGAGTGACAGCATGGCTGCGAACATGGGCTCCAGCATGAAACAACTGTGAGGATGGCACAGACCCGACAGTGGTTTCTTGTGTTGTGCATGGGGTCGCTGTGCAACAGAACTGACTCAAAAGCACCTCACAACAACAGTGACCCACTGACTAGACCCCACCCTAACTTACCCCAAACAGAACTGACCAAGAGAAGATACAAAAATAAAACATATTTACAACGATGCACAGATAGAAACAAACATAGATACAGAGCAGCACAGACAGATACGCAGGTTAGTAGACATGTAACAACAAAAATCGTTGGCCCTGAAAAAGACACACAGAGAGTAACATGCACACATACCTACATTGAAGTCACCTAGATACACAGGAAGACGGATAGATAATAACAAAGTTTTATAATAACTTAAATAAGGATCTAAAAAGAAGAGATAAATATTAGAATGCCTTGATGATACTGTAGCAAAGGAAAGGAATAGTCTAAAACCACATTCATTTTTATTGCTTTGTGGAAGGAAGTTCCCTCCTCCCCACCCCACCCCCAGGGGCCCACACAGGGGCTTCAAAGGAAATTAATGGAAATGGAACAAAAATGTTCTGGAGTTTCCTCAGGGACCTCTTTTGTCATAGGTAAGGGATGAATCCACCAGGTAGAGTAAAGCACCAATGAAATACACAACATTCCTACGGTTCCGTCAGGCTTCCTCACCCCGCATTTCCATGATCCCAGTGATGCCTCTCACTTCAGACTGGACTAGAGCATGTACACAGGTGTAGATAAGAGATAAGAGCTCAAGACACATGCAACCCAGGAGCAGGAATGGGAAGACAGATACCATATGGGAAGGGAGAAGGTGGGTGGGGAGAAGGGGGAGAAGGGGAAGCAATCCTAATGATCAACACACAACCACACCCCTCCCTCCAGTGGGAAGAACAATGAAACCACGGGGGAAGATAGACACTGGTCCATGTGAGATATGAAATTAATAATAATTTATAATCTATCAATAGGTCATGAGGATGGGGTGGCAAGGAGGGGAAAAAGGAGGAGCTGATACCAAGGGCTCAATAGAAAGCAAATGTTTTGAGACTGATGAGGGAAACAAATGTACAAAAGTGTTTGACACAATTAATGTATGCATGATTGTGATAAGAGATGTATGTGCCCCCAATAAAATCATTAAAAAAAAGAAAAAGAGGAAGGCACTCAATAAGATGGAGTAATAGAGGGCCTGCAACAATGGGCTTATGCAGAGGGAAAATTGTGAGGATGGCACAGGCCTATGCAGTGTTTCATTCTATGGTGCATATGGTTGCTATGAGTCAGACCCCCTCAATGTCACCTAACAACCACAAGAACCACCCCCCAGTCATATGGATAGGCGAGCCAGTACATGTACCCACAAACTGCTGATAGAAATGTGTGTGTATATATATATATATATATATATATATATATATATATATATATATATATATATATATGATCTTATACTCATGCTGCTGATAGAAAAATATGATCAATGATTTTTTATTAGTTGGGATTTAATACATATATCATTCCATAATTCAATCACGCCAAGCCGAATTATACAATTGCTACGACAATAGGTTTCCAAACATTTTTTTCTACCTGGACTTGATCGATAATTTTTGAATTAAAAAATTGTTTGTCATTATCTCATAGAATTGAAAATATGCATGCCCAAAGCCATAAAAATTCTACTGTTAGATATTGGCCCTAAAAATCTCTCGCACTTAGAACAACTTTCACACAGCAACAATTGATTAGCAGAAGACTAATTAAATTATGAGATATTCCTATAATGTATTACACAGCAACAAAAATAAAGCAACTACCTATACATACAACAACTACATCGAATAATCTTTACAACATATTTTATAGTGAAAAAACATGTCCCAGAAACATGTACAGTATGCCATTTTATGATGCTTGAAAAGACAAAATAAAAGCAGTGAGCTATTTATAGATATGAACATATATAGGAAACTTACAAAGAAATTCAAGGATACAGAATTCTGGATTGTAGACAAACCAGACACCAAACTTCATAGCTCTCATGCTGTCAGGAGAGAACACGCAGGAATTTCAATAGCATTTGGTCTCAGGAGAGTAGAATGCTGCCAGTGAGTTGCTTCTGACTCACAGCAACCCCACAGGACAAAGAACTGTCCTTCAGGTTTCTTAGACTTTAAATTTTTATGAGAATAGAGAGCCTCACCTTTCTCCTGAGGAGCAGCTGGCAGGTTCAAATCACTAGCCTTATGGTTTGCAGCTCAGCGCATCACCATGAGGGCTCCTTCAACAGCACTAGTATGGGTAATCTTCTAGTACTGTGGTGTTATAATTTTACATAGTGATTTTGTATTACTATTATCAGTGAATATCAATTGGTTATATACATATTATTATATACATATACATATATCAATTGGTTATATACATATATACATATGCATATTAAATATTTCATAGGAAATATGGAAAATTTTTAATGTGACCAAATTTTATACTCACACTTGTGATGAACCCTAAAAATATCCTAAGGATACAAAGCTTGGCTAATTGGCTAACAGATTTTAAGCAGCCCCATCATTTTATAAATTAAAAACACTCATTTTTTGGCATGTAGCCTGCCATTAGGGAACAAAGTCTGCAAGCCAGCTACCATGAGGCCTCACAGGAAGGTACTTAGTACTTTGGTCAATTTACCATGCTCTTGGATCTGGCTTTCTGCCTTGCAAGCTCTGGTACCAGATATTGTCAGCTCACCCAGAGAAAATCTATCTATCTACAATGTATGGACACGAATTAAGCTCTCCATATAATAGCAGACACCCAAATGCCAATTCATATTTGGACAAAGCAAAATACCATCTTCACATGGACTGAAATAATCAAGTCAGAATGACCAGATATTTCTCTTCCTGTAGGCATACAATGTGGGAAGCCAAGGTATAATACAACTTTTTTTAAAGTCTTAATTTACACTGAAAAATTACTGCCACAGATAAAAAAGTAGTCACAGTTCAAAGAAATAGTACTATTTTGTATAGTACATAGAAAGTCACACCAGCTTCAGAATAAATAGCAGATATAGACTAACAACACCACCACAAACCTATCTTGGAGCACAATGACCCTATAAGACAGAGTAGAATGCTCGACAGGTTTTCCAAGGCTGTCATTTTCATGAAATCAGATAACCAAATCTTTACCCCACAATAGCTGGAGGTTTTGAACTGCTGAACATTTAGTTAGTAGCTAAGTGCTCTCAACGTTGCCCCACCAGGGCTACTCTCAAATTATAATATCCACTGTCATCAAGTTGATTCTTACTCACAGTGTTTCATACTCATAGGGTTTCTTTTACAGGAGCTGACAGCCTCCTCTTTCCTACCTCAGACAACATGATGGATTAGAACCACCTACCCTCTGATTAAGTCACCTAACAGAAGGCTCAAATTATAGAACAAAAGAATCAATATCACATGCAAGTAAAATTTTGCTGAAGATCCTAAAACAACAGTTGCAGCAGTACATTGACAGAGAACTGCCAGAGGTTAGGGCCAGATTCAGAAGAGGATGTGGGATATCATTGCGGATGTCAGATGGATCTTGACTAAAAGCTGAGAATACCAGAAAAATGCTTACTTGTGTTCTATTGACTGCCAAGGCATTGGGTTTTGTGGATCATAACAATGAATGAACTTAAGAATGGGATTTCTGAAAAAATTCATTGTGCTCATGCAGAACTTGTACATGGATCAAGAGCAGCTGTGAGAACAGAACAAGAGAATACTTCATAGTTTAAAATCAGGAAGATGTGGGTTGGGGTTGTATCCTTTCACCATAATTATTTGATCTGTACACTGAGCAAACAACCTGAGAGGCTGGATTATATGAAGAAGAAAGTGGCATCAGGATTGGATGAAGGCTTATTAACAACTTGCAATATGCAGATGACACAACTTTGCTTGATAAGAATGAGCAGGAATTGCAAAACTTACTGATGAAAATCAAGGATTTCAGCCTTCAGTGTGGATTACAAATCAATGTAAAGAAATCAAAATAAATGGAGAAAAGATTGATTTGTAAAGAATTTCATTTTGCTCGTTCCAAAATGTTCATTGAAGTAAAAGTCAAGAGATCAAATGGTGCGCTGCATTAGGTAAATCTGATGTACTAGATCTCTTTAAAGCATTGAAAGGCGAGGTTACTTTGAGGACGAAGGTGTGCCTGGTGCAAGCTAATGTATTTTCAGTTGCCTCAAATGCATATGAAAGCTGGGCAATGAGGAAGACTGAAGAAGAATCGATACATTTCAATTATGATGCTGGCAAAGAATATTGAAAGTACCATGGACTGCCAAAAGAACAAAAAAAAACCCTGTCTCTGAAGAAGTACACCCAGGATTCCCCTTAGAGGCAAAGAAGGCAAGACCTTGTCTTACATACTTTGGAAATGTTATGAGGAGAGACAAGTCCCTGGAAAAGGACATCACGCTTGGTAAAGTAAAGAGGCAGCAAAAAAAAAAGAGAAAAGCCTTCTACAAGATGGATTGACACAGTGGCTATAACAATGGGACCAAACAAGGAAATTGTTAAGAATGGCTCAGGACCAGGCAGTGTTTGGTTCTGTTGTTCATATGGTCACTGTGAGTTGGAATCAAGTCAATGGCACCTAACAACAATAAGGCCATCATGTAGTTGGCAGCCCAATACCTAACCCACAGCACCACCAGGGCTCCTTGAAATTATAAGAGAAATCAAATGGTTAAAGGCTTCAGCGTTGTGCATTGGCTCAAGCTCCCTCAGCCCTTTAACATGCTTGGTAAACACAGCTTATATGTGCCTTTCAGATTCTTCTTTTTCTATGCTTCCCTACTAACTGTACCAGGAAGGTATTGACTCATATTGCTTTACTTAGATACAATAATACAATATAACAACATTCCTGATCTTGGAATGATCCTGCCTCTTTTAGGGGATTGCTTGGATCTACACATACTGCAGAAGACCAAACATAATGACTGAGCGAATTTAAACAAAGAAAGAGATAATCATTTTGGACTTTGAGAAAAGTGCTACTAAGGGGTAAAGAGGAATGAATTGGGCATGTAATTGTAGGCCTATCTTAGAATGCATTTTATTCTCTGCATTATTCCATATTCTTGAATGTACCGCATTAAATACCTATAAGTATTGATAGAGGCCTGCTGGCTATGGTAGGTAAGCATTGCACTACTAACTGCAGGTCAGAGGTTCAAACACACCAGCCAGTAATTGAGAGAAAGGTAAGGATGCCTGTTCCCCTAAAGATGGCCTCATAAACCCTACATAGGGTCACCGTGAATTGGAATCAACTCAAAGGCAGTGGTTTCAGTTTTTTGGTATTTTGTTTCAAGTATTTATAAGAGCCTTGAAACTGTAATGGGAAAGAATTTGAGACCAAAAAATTCCCTAAAAATCTCAAGTACAATAAAAATAAACATCCTCCATAAAGCATATGGGCTATTTCTTTATTCATTCTCTTGCATTCTAAACACTTCCTATTTCCAAAAGAATTTAGAGTAACTTCAGTGAAATATAAGTATCTACAAAAAAAGACTCCCAAAATGATATTATTAATGAGAAAGTGCGTTTTACTTAGACTGGAAAGATTTCAGGTATGATCTGTTTGGTAAATTGAGTCACTACTTTGCTCCATTACCAGACAATATTGCTGTCCTTCCTAGACAAAGAGGATACTATTGAATTAAGATTGGCATACTGAAGCATTTTAATGCTTGACTTGAGCCAAACATGCCTGGATGATCTTCATTTGTGGTCAAAGTTGGTGGTTGAATTTACAGCTTTTGAAGACAAATTACCTAACCGGTGCTCACAAAAATAAAACTTTTAGCCTTGGCTTTCCACATTCCAGGATGAGCAAACCACTGAAGTGATTGGCTATTAACTCAACTAGACTGTATAGCAGTGAATCTTTGGCATCTGTGAGTAGGCTTCATAACAGTTCAGGGAGGGAAATCTATTATTCCATGAACGTTTTAAGGCCCCACAAATACCACCCAAAGAGACCCCACAATTTGTGGGAAGACACAGAGAGTAAGAGTGCGGTGAGTTAAAAAACAGTTGAATTTAAGGCTCAATTAGTAGTAAAGTACCATTCACAAAGACATCCACAAAAAAGAAGCATGAGGTTAAAAAAAAAAACATACCCATGCCTCTTCTAGAAAATATTATCCGAACATGCAAATACATTAAAAAAGGGATACATAATTCTTTGCATGCTTAATTAGTCAGGATCCCAACTCAGAAAATAGATTGTACATTCAAAGTAAAATTTAATCAAGAGAATACAAACAGAGGTGGCCAAGGTTCCTGGTCTCGGTTGCTAGCCCTAAAATACTGCTCCTGTCATTGTTAGTTTCCATCCTTTTATCCCCCACAGCACTGTGTGTAGTCCCTTTAATCAAGTTTTTATTTGAACATGAAACCCATTTTCCTGGGGTGAGACCTTGACTAATTCAGTATGCAAAAATAAAGGGAGGCGTCTTAGTGGTGCTGTTGGGTAAGCTTTGGTGGTCCAAACCCACCAGCCACTCCTCAGGCAGAAGATGAGGCTACCTACTCCTGTAAAGACTGAGAGCCTCTGAAGCCTTCTATAGGATCACTATGGGTCAGAAATGACTTCATGGCAGTGGGTCTGATTTGGAGGGTTTTATTTGAAAGGGAAATAAAGCGGTTGAGAAACTAATAGAGACCTATCTAATAGGAGCTTATACCATCAGTAGGAAAACACAGCTGATGGCAAATCACCTCTAAAAGGGAGCCTTGAATAAACACTTTCTTTTCCCCCACATTTCAACTTCCTGTCAGGAACTCCTATAGACTAAATTCAAATAAAAGCAAAGGTCAAAGGAAACCCATTAATACAATCAATTAAATACAGCCTCCCAAGCAAAAAAACAGGGTCTTAAGAAATCCAGAGGAACAAAAGCATAATATCCATACCTAAAACACTGTTCTTCTTCATTGCATATATTAAAGACATATAAAAAGAATTTCAAAAGTTCATGGAAATGGAATTAAAAGATAATGGATAATGTCCAAGAACTTTCGAAGTCCCTCAGTATAATAGAATGAAACAATATTCTCTGGTAAGCATTTAAATTATTAATAACATAAATTTAAAGTCTTACTCAGAGCATCTGCATGCATTTCATCATAATGTCAATGATAAGAATTACAGTATATCTATTGTTTCTTCCATTGCTGCTGTTGGATAACTTTTCCAAGAATGGTAATTCGAGAATAATTAATTGCACTCATGTGGAACTTATACATAGACCAAGAGACAGTCATTTGAATAGAACAAGGGGATACTGCATGGTTTAAAATCAGGAAAGGTACACATCAGGGTTGTATCCTTACACCATACGTAGTCAATCTGTGTGCTGAGCAAATCATCCAAGAAGCTGAACTATAGGAAGAGGAATGAAGCTTCAGGATTGAAGGAAGACTCATTAATCATCTGTGATATACCGATGTCACAACCTTACCTGCTGAAATTGAAGAAGGTTCAAAGTATATGGAGCTCTGGTGGCATAGCAGATTACATGTTGGGCGGTTAACCCAAGGTCAAACCTGAAAGCCCCTACAGGGGAAAAAGGTGAGGCTCTCTGCTCCTATAAAGATTTATAGTTCCAGAAATCCAAAGGGGTATTTCTACTCTGTCCTATAGGGTGCCTATGAGTCTGAATCTACAAGATGGCAGGGAGTTTGTGTGGGTTTTGAAGCACTTGTGAAAAGCAACGATGACAGTCTTTAGTATGAATTAAAACTCAATGTTAAAAAGATTAAAAAATTTCACAACTTATTCAATAGACAACATATGATAAATGGAGAAAGGACTGAAGTAATCAAGAATTTCATCTTACTTGGATCCATAAACAATGTTCATGGAAGCATCAGTCAAGAAATCAAAGAACATATTTCACTGGGCAAATCTGCTGCACAAGACCCCTTTAAAAAATTAAAGAGAAAATATGTCACTTGTAGGATCAATGTGGACCTAACCTAAACCACTGTATTTTCAATATCCTCATATGCATATATATGATGGCTAGACAATTAATGAAGAAGAACACAGAAGAATGGAGGCATTTGAATTATAATGATGTAAGAAATACTGAAAGTACCATGGACTGCCATAAAGAATATGTCTTTCTTGGGCAAAGCACAACCAAAGTGCTCCCTAGAAGCCAGGATGGAGAGACTTTGTCTCAAGTCCTTCAGGTGCTTTACCATGGGGGACCTATCCCTGGAAAAGAACATCATGTTGGTGTTCTAGTCCAAGTTGACTAAAGAAACAAATTCAGAACTACTCATATGTGTACAATAAAGAGGTTTATTTTAAAAAAAGAAAAGGTAGCAGATGGACACTGGGCCTTACTGAAGTACTCACTCAATGCCAGAATACTTTATTCCATTAAACTGGCATTCCATGATGCTCACCTTCCCAACACAATCGCTGAAGACAAAGCAGGTGCATAAGCAAATGGGGTGAAGAGAGCTGATCAAAAGTGCCTGGCTATCAAAAGATACAGCATCTAGGGTCTTAAAGGCTTGAAGGCAAACAAGCAGCCACCCAGCTCAGAAGCAACAAACCCCACATGGAATAAAGACACCAGTTTGCGTGATCACAAGGTGCCGAAGGGACCAGTTATCAGGTATCAAAAAATCATTTCATTGCGTGCTCATCTGCCCTGTATAATCACTGAATATAAATGGGTGCAGAAACAAATGTACTGAAGAAAGCTGATGGTGTCCGGCTATCAAAATATATAGCATCTAGGGTCTTAAAGGCTTGAAGGATAAAAAGCGACCATCTAGCTCAGAAACAACAAAGCCCACATGGAAGAAGCACACCGGCCTGTGCGATCACGAGGTGTCAAAGGGATCAGGTATCAGACATCATCAGAACAAAATAAAATATTGTGAATGAGGGGATGAGGTAGTTAGTTTATTGTGCCAACCTGGCCGATAAACACATGTGAGGATAATTGAAGGCGGAGGGATAAATGGCTCAGTGAACCTCGTCTTTCTAGTTCTCGGGTCTCTTGTTTTGCAATGGTCAGACCAGGGTACAGCTGCCCGAGTCAGTTCCCTGCTTTAGCAGGCAAGGCTCACTTCCTGCAAGATGTCCCTGAGGAAAAGCCACATGGACCTACCCTGATGCAGCCCTGGGTACCAAAGCACCCATGTGGGGACCCCTGCTAGCGCTGAGCTGCTTACACATTCACTGACTCGGCTCTCCTTCTGCAGTCGGCATCATTATGTCTTTTTTGTGAGATGGAGGAGGACTTTGTGGATTGGTGTTAGATGTATGGGTTAATGGGTGAATGTTGGACTTGTGGGTTTCGGCAGCACTGGGTTGGAATGTTTTCTTGATGCACACTTAACCTTTATATAAAACTCTCTTATACATGAGTTTCTGTGTATTTGTTTCTCTAAAGTACCCAGATTAATACATGGGGTGTGCAGACTAGAGACCCAAAGCCCATTTGTAGGCAATTGTACATCCCCTTATGGAAGGGTCACAGGGAAGAGGCAAGCCACTCAGCGTGCAGTGTAGCAACAATGAAACATACAACTTTCCTCTATTTCCTAAATGGTTCCTCTCCCCTCACCCCACTATTATGATCCCAATTCTACCTTACAAATCTGGCTAGACCAGAGGATGTACACTAGTACAAATAGGAACTGGAAACATAGGGATCCAAGGGTGGATGATCCTTTCAGGTCCAGTGGTGAGAGTAGAGATATCAGCAGGGTGGAGGGAGGGTGGGGTGTAAAGGGGGAACCGATTACAAGGATCTACATATAGCCTCCTCCCTGGGGGATGGGCAACAGAAAAGTGGGTAAAGGGAGAAGTCGGACAGTATAAGATATGACAAAATAATAATTTATAAATTATCAAGGATTCATGAGGGAGGGGGAGCGGGGAGGGAGAGGGAAAAATGAATTGATACCAAGGACTCAAGTAGAAAGCAAATGTTTAGAGAATGATGAGGGAAACAAATCTACAAAGTGCTTAACACAATGGATGTATGTATGGATTGTAATAAGAGTTGTATGAGCCCCCGATAAAATGATTTTTTAAAAAAAGAGCTTTATATCAAAGAGCAATTGTATATGGAGAAAACATCCCAACCCAGTCCAAATCAAATCCATAAGTCTGATATTAGCCCACAAGTCTGATACTAGTCTATAAATTCCTCTTCAGACACACACAGCCACATACAATAATGCAGAATTCAGGATGATCACAGATCAGTGGGTGAAAAGTCTTGTGGATCTAATAGCATTGGAAGCATCACAGAGCTGGCGCAGGTATCCGCAGCATGGCTTGCGCAGGTCTCAGCATGGCTCCACATGGTTTGCCAACAGAAAGGTGAAGCAGAGGGAGATTATGTGGCCCACCTCCAGGTAGAAAGAGAGAAGTTCTCAGAATCCTCACGAATAGGCCATGCCCATAAGGAGGCATCATCAGACAGTGACTTGATTGCCAGGCTAGACTCCACCTCTATATTTAATTATCAAGTTGACATGAAATTATGTAACTACCACAGGCCAACCCTTGTCAACTTGACACCTTTACACAACTCTTTAGCCATATATGATATTTAAAACACGGACAACAGTAAAAACATATTTGCACATAACAGGATAAAACTAGAATGCATGCAACTCAAAATGTGCCAGCCTCCTTTAAACACAAAACTCCATAAGCTACAACAAAAAATTATATGCTTAATAATTTCAGTTATGTGAACACCTATACCATAATCCTACAAGCCAATCAATATGTTACCTACCTATAAAGGTTTTAGGCCAGCCACTTCATTCATTTATCCCCCCTAATTTGGGGTATCCAATTTCTATACCGCTCACTTATATAAACCCAGTGCTCTGAGGAGACAAGCATGTTCTTTGATGTGAAGAAATTTCATTCCAGTTAGAACCTTGTGAGACAGCAACCATAAGCAAAGACAAATCAGGACAGGCCATTCATAAAGTCAGCATCAATATCCATCAATTCATAGGCTTAAAAATATTATCTTTCTCTGGTCAGGTTCTGGTCAACTCAATGTGCACCACCTTACTTAGCCTCACCAGGGAGTCTATTGGTCTCCTCACCTTTTGACCATGGGTCCCATGACAATTTCCCAACAACCCTTGCCCCCTTGGGCCAGGTCATGCCAAAGGCTCAGGTTCTGCACAAATCTATAAACTGCAGGTGTCAGTGGCCAAACTCAATCCATCCCTTTGTTGCTGCATTTCTCCCACTTCCACTCTTATGAACCCAATGGCATTGGAAGCATCACAGGACTGCCATAGGTCTCCACCACTGCACGGCTCATTCAGATCTCAGAGGGAGAGTATGTCACCCACCTCCAGGGAGAAGACTGGACATTTCCAGAATCCTCATGAGAAGGCCACACTCACAAGGAGACATCATCAGACTGTGACCTGATTGACAGGCTACACTCCACCTCTTAACTTCATTATCAAGGTGACATGAACTTATGTAACTACCGCCCTTGGTCAAATGTAGGGTTAGCAAAAAGAGGCAACCCCTCATGGATACCGATTAAGACAGTGGTTTCCAACAATGAGCTCAAGCACAGAAATTGTGAGTATGACTCAGGACCAGACAATATTTACTTCTATTATACATAGTTACTCTGGATTGGAACTAATTCAATGCTACCTAAGAACATCATTTAATAAACTATAGGGCAGGCCAGTGAAGCAAATAATTGGAGATTTTTCTTTTCCTTAAATCTTGTCTTTTTTTATTCCTTTGCACTGGTCTATTATTGCTGCTTCAGCATGCTTCCTGACTCACCTTACAAGGACTATAACTATGACCCACAGCAAACTAATCAGAAAAGAGTTTGTTTATGGAAAAAATGGTTCTTGGTCTTTTCATCTCTCAACTTCCAAGACATTGTGCTAACACCTGAGTGAATAAGTCAATGTGACTGATGACATGGCTGTGCTTGCACATTGTTTTTAGGACCTGCATTTCAGTGTCCTGAATGTTTCCACGGGTCCAAAGTCTATTCCTATTCACCATTCAGAGTGACTGTGCTTTTTTCTCACTAGGAGCTTTTAAATCTTGTTTCTGAGTTCTTTAAATAATATTTTCTACTCCACTGAAACATGGCTGTTATAGTTTGATCTTAAAACTCTGGTCAGAATGGAAATCAAAAGGTGCTGGGTTTCTCAAGGACTAATAAACATGCAGTAAAGCACTCAGACCAACTTAAAATGCAAAACATATTTATACTGACAAAGCACTATAACCCAGGTTTTACATCCTTGAATGAGCATGTATAGCCCACTGGGATGATTTCTCAAATGTGCCAAGCTTTATGGAGTATGGCAACAAGTCCCTTGCTTTTCCTTTCTCAGTAACTGCAGCTGCTAGTTCCCTCTGTGACTTCTAACAGTCCAGTTTTATGAAAGTTGGATCAGTGCAAATGTAGACGATACTCAACCTTGGATTAAATTTGTCTCTTTTTCTTCTGCTTTCCCTTCAGAAATAAACACCAAGTATACTACAGGTTTTAACCTCTGCTCTGAAAATAATGTACTTTCTGAACTAGGGCAAATTATTCCTTTCTAAATCTATTTTTCCTCCTAATATAAAATAAGTATATAAGACTAGACTATTTCTAAGGTCCAGCCCTATTTTATCAATAGTTCAAATATTTAAAATTTACTCAAGGCTATGATATTTGTAAATCTTATCAGGAGACATCAGTACCTGATAAAGGACATCATGCTCAGTAAAATAGAGAGCCAGAGAAAACTAGGAAGACACTTGACGGGGGGGGGGGGGGGGTGGCATGGTGCCTCCATGGATTGGCATAATGACTGATTGATGTGCTCAACAATCATGGACATGGCGTAGGACTTAGCAGATAAAATCCCAGTCCAAGGCAGGAAAGGTAAAGTTCAGTTCTTCCAAAGAGAGCTCCAAGGGAAATTTCAAACAATATTTATCAATAATATTACAAATTTGGCTTCAAAATTTAATCACTGTATAAACTGCATTCGAAACATGGAATCTGGCAGATTGCTGCCCCTCTCGTATAAAAAAATTAGCAATTGGCAGTAGTATCCTTTGAGCCAAGAACAATGGTTCTAAAACTTGATTCAAAATCACCTGGAGCACTGGATAAGACACACTCTGGGGAATTCATCGCCAGAAATTGTGATTCAGTAGTGTTGCAGTTGGAGGGCGAGAAAGGGGTGCTGAGAATTGGCTTTCCAACCAAGTTTTCATATAATGATACTATATGATATTTGATGTTGATGATACTGGTGTAGGTAAGTGTAGGAGGCATCTGCTGATCAAGGTGTTTACTAATGAGTGACCAATTAATCCCTGGTGCCTCTGTGTCTTTGCAGACAAAAGCATTGCAAAATGACTGTTATTTGTGACTTTGCTGCTAAAAACATTGAGAGATAACTCAGTTATTTATGATCTCTTTTAAATCTTGCATATCCTTGTGATTGTCTTTGAACCTAGTGCTTTTATTATTCTAAGGTTAAGAAACTGACTAGTTAAGTAACATTTGCATAGATAAGAGTTTAAGAATTTTTTTAAGTTCTTTGATGTTTGTTTTGTAACCAATCCCATGTAAGAAGAGTAGAAAAACCAAGCTTCGAATATACTCCATAGACACTTCAGTCCATCAGATTGAAGTCCTCCTGATCCCATGTTTGTACATAGCTCTTTCTTTTCCTTTCATCTGCAAGCCTCATTTCGAACCCAGCTTGATGCAGGATAGCTGGTCTAATCCCCTGCAGGTAAGCAAAATAAAAATCACTCACTTCCCTAGAATAAAAGCACAAAGAATGCATCTTTTTTTTTAATGGTCAAATTACATAGGGAGTTTGACCCTAACATGAGTGTTGAAACTTGAAATAAAACTAGCAGATAACATAACTGATAAAATAAGGGTAAAGGAAAATTATCTCAACACAGGAATAATGCACACCAAAGTACTTCAATAATACACCCAGAGTATCACGTTACTTTAACAATTGTGAATAGGCACAGTAATTATAATTTCTTGATTCCTTATGCCATATCCTATAGAAATCCAGAAATATATCCCTTCTAAAAACAGATGTCAACAAAATAAATCTATGTGGGGGAGGAAGAGGGATTCATCTCTAGATAGTATGCATTTGTTATATCTTGGTGATAAGAAAGGAAACAAATGAGGGTCAAGTATTGACAACTTGAAAAGATAAGCAATGTTACTAAAATATATACCATAAAAAAAGATGTTGTGGTAATTGCTACAGCATAATTTCACAGTGAACCTATAGGACAGGGTGGAACTGCCCCTGTGACAGGGGAGAACTAAGGAATTAAACCCAACATCTTGGAGATTGTAGAAATTGTAGAGACTCTGTGAGTAGTAGAGTAACACCAAGCTAGCTGAGAGGAAGTACTAAGAGGTGGAAGAGGGGAGACATGATGTTGGGCAGGAGGAGGCAAAAGGTAACAGAGGAAAGCTCTAAGAAGCCATGTTATAGCTAGGCATATTAACAGATGTGCATACTTATGTAAATACATTAATCCATAAAAATAGAGATATTGGCTTATGTACACATATTTATAAGGCAATAAATACACTGAGACTGTGGACGGGCCATGGGCCTCAGCTCATACCCTCCCTCAATACAAGAACACTTTGCTCTAACAAAATGGCACCCTGACACAATCACCAATGGCAAAATGGGTGCATAAGCAAATGTGGTGAAGACAGCAGATGGTGCCGGGCTATTAGAAGATATAGTGACTGGGGTCTTAAAGGCTTGAAGTTAAACAAGTGACCATCCAACAGTGAAGCAACAAGTCCACATAGAAGAAGCACACCAGCCGGTGTCATCATAAGGTGTCATTGGAACCGGGTAACAGACATCAGAAGATTCATAACAAACAAACAAAAACGTGTTGGTGAGAGTGAGAGGGGCAGCGTGGAGACACAAAGCCCATCTGTAGACAATGGAACATGCCCCCACAGAGGGGTCACAGGGAAGGGAGGAGTCAATCAGGGTGCAGTAGAGCACCGATGAATCATGTGATATACCTCTGGTTCCTTGAGGCTTCCTCACCCCCCACTATCATGACCCTAGTGCCGATTTCCACTCTGACCTGGACCAGAACAAGTACATGGGTATAGGTAAGAGATAAAGCTCACGACACATGGAACTCAGGAATAGGAATGGGATACCAAAAGGGTAGGGGGAAGAAAGGGGTACCAATCTCAGTGAATGACACATAGCCACACACACCCCTCCAGTGGGAAGAAAAACAGAAACCAGAGGGGAAGAGAGGCAGTGGTCGGTGTGAGATATGAAAATAGTAATGATCTATAATCTATCAAGGAGCCATAAGGGTGTGAGGAGAGGAGGGATGGAAAAAAAGAGGAGCTGATTCCAAGGGTTCAATAGAAAACAAATGTCTAGAAAAGAACGATGACAATATATGTACTAATATGTCTGATACAATTGATGTATGGATTGTAACAAGAGTAATAGGGTCCCCCAATAAAATTATCTTTAAATATATATGTGTATGTGTGTGTGTTAGTATGTGTATATACGTGTACATATATGAAGGGGCTTCAAAAATTCATCAGAAAATTCCATTTCCTTTGCATTCCATTTATTCATCAACTTTTCAGGGGCCCTCATATGTGTTTGTGAGTGTATATGTGTATATATAGAGGTATATGTATATGCAACTATGTGACTGTATGCACATATAATTATAAAAATGTCCTTGAAATAACCATACACCTCACAGAACTGGTTTCCTGGGTTTCATAGATTAGGACCATAATCCTTGTTTCTAGGGAACAGTCAGCCAGTTCTTACAAGACAGATTTGTTTGTTCTTCTGGCAGTACAAGAGATAATATGCCTCATAACACCAAAAGTCAGAAGGATCAGTGGTACTTCTGTGGTCTCCCCGATTCCTTTCCCAGCTTTCATATGCACATATTGTTGTTAGGTACCATTGATTCAGCTCCGACTGATAGTGACCCTATGTACCAGAGAAGGAAATACTGCCTGGTTCTGTGCCATCCTCACAATTGTCCTTATGCTTGAGGCCATCAATGCAGCCACTGTGTCAATCCATCTTGTTGAAGGTCTTCCTCTTTTTCACTGCCCCACTAATTTACCAAGCACGATATCCTTATCTGGGTACTACTGGTCTCTCCTGGCACCATGTCCAAAGTAAGTTAGATAAAGTCTTGCCATCCTTGCCTCTATGGAAAACTCTGACTGTCTAAGGAAAACTCTGACTGTATTTTCTCAAAGACAAATTTGTTTATTCTTTTGGCAGTCCATGGCACTGTCAATATTCTTTGCTAACAGGAGGGCTCCGGCTCGAGGGCTTGAGTTGGACTGGGCTGGGGTGCTTTCTTGATATAAAGCGACTTCTTGATGTAAAGTTATTTCCTCACATATATGAGTGTTGCAGGTTCTGTTTCTCTAGACAACCCCACCTAATACGGTTACTTTTCCCTCAGTAAAACATAGTAAGTATATCATCAAAAATAACTAATTTCTTGTATACATAAAAACATGGACACATTTTAATTTCATTACACAAAATAAATGAGACCAGACAAAAAATACATAGTGCATTGGGAAAATATGCCACAGAAGACTGCTGTAAAGTGCTAAAAAGAAGAGCTGTCACTCTGAGGAAATGTGCCATGGTCTTTTCAATCATTTTCCGTGCATGCAAATGCTGCACAATAAATAAAGGAGAAAGAAAGTTGTCACTGGGTGGCTGTGGAATATGGTGTTGGAAGAAACTAATCTTTTTTGGAAGAAGTATAGCCAGAATTGTTAGTAGAAGCAGGGATGGTGAGACTTCACCTCAAGTACTTCGGACATATTATCATGAATGACTAATTCTGGGTAAAGGACACAATGTTTTGTAAAGGCGAACATCAGCAAAAGGAGAGGGTCAGCTTCAATAAGATCAACTGACAGTGGCTAGACTACAGCCAAGGATTGGGCAATGTTTCATCTTGTTGTCCATAGGGTATCTATGACCTGGAACCAACTAAAAGCAACTAACCACAACAACAAACATTAACTCATGCCAGAAATACATCTATAGGGGTGGGGAAATTATAAATATTTAATCTATGCCAGAGCAACCCACAGACCACATGGAAAAGGATTTGTGCCAGGAGAAAAGTATAAAACTGGTGAAGTCTTTCTTTGGCATCACCACCCTACCTCTTCTGGGAACTTGTCTCTTTTTCTCTTCCATTTAGATATTCCAAGCTTTCCTGTCCTTCTCACATCCTCCCCTCAAGATGCCTTCTTCTCAGGAAAGTACTGGAGGCATAAAGGACCGAGAACGGCTTAGAAGATGCTCTTTAAGGAAGAGGAAATGAAAATGGGAAAGAGCATTTGCTGAATGTCATCGATGCATTTTATGTACTTATCCCATTTCATTCTCCCAAGAGCCCTGTAAATTAGGCACTATTATCTTCATTTCAGAGTGGAAAACTGAGGCCCAGAAAGATTAAGTAATTTGGCCACAATCATAGTCACACACCTAGAAAATAGTAGATTCATTCTCAAGATTGCCAGGCTCCAATGTCGTGTTCTCTGTACTATAGTACACTATCTCTAAAAGAAAAGTGGAGTTGTACTGCAGCGGGATGACAGCTTTAAATTAAATGAATAAACCTTTGGATAAAATTAAAGAGAATTATACACATAACCATATAATGCAGCAAACTCTGAATAAGTCTTATGGTCAAACTAACAATATTGTAGCAAGTTAGTATCCTGGTTTTGATTTCACCAGTGGGAGAAGCTGGGGGAAGAGTTCATGGGATTTCCTGTGTTACTTTTATAATTTTCTGAGCCAATAATTATGTCAAAATACAAAATTTAAAAAAAATCAATCTTTATAGAGACTACAGTATCCGAGAGTGAAGCGTCTTCATATCTACTTCAGACATATGATCTGGAGGGAACAATCCGTGGAGAAGGACATCATTGTTGGTACGGTAGAGGGGCAGTGAAAAGAAGACGACCCTCAGCAAGATGGATGGACACATTGGCTGCAACCATGGGCTCAAATATCAGAACAACTGTGAGAATGGAGCAGGACTGTTTCCTTCTGTTGTATACAAGGTTGCTATGAGTTCAAGCCCACTCATGGCACCTACCAACAAAAACCGACTTCAATCAACTTGATGGTAGTGAGCTTATTAACTACTTTTCTAGCTTAACTAGAAACTTCGATAAATTAAAAATAAAGGATTAGTTTACATTAGTGTTTATGAGATTCTCTGGTGATGCAAATCGTTAAGCACTGGGCTGGCTGTTTAAACCTACCCAGGCAAACCTCACATGAAAGGCCTGGAAATTTGCTTCCTAAAGGTCAAACCATATAAGTTTGAACATGTTATCAGGAGGCACCGGACCTCAGGGAAGAAGATCATGCTTTGAAAAGTAGGTCAGCAAAAAAATAAGAAGACTCTCAGAAAGATGGATTGACACAGTGGCTACAACAATGGCCTCAAACAAGCATTAACTGTGAGGATATCACAGGATCAGCCAGTGTTTCCTTCTGTGGGCTGTGAGTCAAAACAGATTTGACAGTCCCCAACAATAACTCATACCCAAAGCAAATGTATAGGAGGATAGTTCTAACACACACAATTTTCAGTACATCACAATCAACATAAGGCCACACCAAAAAATCATCCCATTATCATGGAGTCAATTTCAACCCATAACAACCCTATAAACCAAAATAGATCTGTCCCATGGGGTTTTCAAGATTGTTCATCTTTAGAGAAGCAGACTATCACATTTTTTTTCTCCAGTGTGGCAGCAAGTAAGTTCAAACCACCAACCTTCAGTTTGAGGCTGAGTTCATTTAACCACTGTCCCAGTCCTTTTAAATTACCCCACAAAGTTGCACATCAACTCTGTTTCCATGTAAGTTTAGTCTTGGCTGTGAAAAATCCATGGTACTTGTATAGAAAATCCCATTAGATACGAAACAGGCCTGTTTTTCCCTCCTATGATTGATGTGTAGTTTTACGAGAAGTTTTAAATTTGCCAAAACTCTTTCCTATTGAACATAACATATATTTCGTGGGGATTGCCCTCCTAGTAGCATCCTCATTCTTGTACCTCACTAGGTGTGTATTTTACCATCTCTCAAGCCTGTAGATGTGGAGGGGCAGTAGCAAGTGATTGAGTTTATTGGATACTTGTTGTAGATGGTAGGTGGCTATGAAAGAATTAATGAATGCCAGATTTTATGACTTTGTGGCTTCCTGGCTTTGGGTAATTTCTTTAACATGACAGCCTCAATTTCCTCATCTATACAACAGGTACACAGGTTTGATCAATCATATAAAATAACTGCTTATCAATCACTAGTAAATTTTAGAGCACTACTTTTCTTGTCACTAAACACGGAGGATTTAAAAGAACAGAAGGTTTACTGTCCTGAACTCTGCACACTGTGTGTCCAACTAGCAGGTGGTAAGTCAAAGCCCTGTTATGAAGTTCTTTCACAAGAGCATATTCACAGGTCTCCATACAGAAATGTGTTCTGGGATTCTCCTTGGTTAAGATTTGCATATTGATATGTTTGAGCTCCCAGAACAAACTCTCTATGGTAAAATTAATCCTTGGAACTGCTGAATTATAGGACTGAAGGTTTCCACTGGAAGTCCCAGTGTTAGTCACAGCTCAGGATTTATGAACTCATAAAACATTAACTTCATTTCTCTGTGATTTGTGTCTGATTCTGTTTTTCACGCATGATGTATAAGTGAAGTATGCAGATGACACCGTGCCCTGAAAAACCTGTAAAACTGCTCTGTATCTGTCTTCAGACCCGAGGAATATAGAAACAGAATGATATGAAGATGAATAGGAAATCTATAGATTTCATAAAGCTATTGGTTTCATTCTCCTATACTGGGAGGGAGTGGGCCCCGACGTAGCATTAGCTAACTGGGCTCTCAGGAGAATTTCAGGTAAAAATGTTCAAGTTCTCCTGGTGATCTCTAGGAAACTTTTATTTTCTATTTTTACTTCTTCCCATTTCCTTCAGGGACAGTGGTACACATTGCTTTGGGGGGAAACTGCTATCAGTATTCGCTGCAGTGAAATTGACAGAGTTAGAATTTCTAAGTAACTATTCCTTAGGCCTGGACCCCGGTATCATGTGGGTAGCATTTAGTTTCATTAAGCTTTGACTCCTGGGCCATTATGTTAACAGATGTGCAAGGTGTTTCCTTTTATTTGTGTATGTGGGCCATAAAATTCCAAAATGGAGAAAGAGCATAAAAATATAATAAGCCCTAGAGCCATCACATTTTGGTATGAAGCCAGTGTTTTGTATGTCAATCCATAGTCAAAAGTGTGACACTAACATAAAAGAATTTACCACACTCACAGGATGGGAGATGAGAATGGAATAAGGGAATAGATGGAAGAAGCACACCAAAGATGACAGCTATGGAATTTGAATATGGGGAAGGGAAATGTATCACAGCGAAAAGTATAAACACTTAATTTGTAGAAGGCTACCAGTCACAGTGGGAGCCCAAAATCATTGGCAAAGCATCTGGTCAGATTGATCGAGCCACTGGCAGATCAGCTCTAGCCACACACAAGAGTCTCAAACAGCCTTGCCATCAGGCAGGGACCATTATAATCTTGAATATGCTGAATTGAACTCAATGCTTGACTAGATGACCTCCATTTATGAGAGTTCTGGGTTGGTTGTGTGTGCAGGTTTTCTTACTTGTTCCGTGCCAGAAATTTCTTCCCTGGGTTTTGGAATGTTGATGTGGGTCTCTTCTTTCTTACTTGTTATTTGTATTATGATTTTTATATTATTATTTTATCCTTAGTACCTTATTTTGAATTTTTTGGTTGTTTCTGTTGGGTTTCCCAGTTTGTGACCCATCGAAGAAGTGGATGCTTAATGATAATAACTGACACAGAGGTTGATAAGGGATGCAGGGGTGGGCAGTAAGTGACAGGGAGGGAAGGGGGATATCAGGAGTGGGAAACTAAGCTGACTGTGATTGCACAACTGTTTTAAAGGCTGTTTAACCATAGGGGGAGGGAATATTCTAAAATTGATATGACAATGATGGTACAATTCTCCTTGATGTGATTGAATAATTGAACTATTGATGTGTGTGCTGTGTAAATTATGTGCCAATAAACGTGGGTTTTTTTAATGAAACTGCTAGAATGGGTAGCACAGTAACTAAGAGTTCAGCTACTGACCAAAAGTCCCAAGATTCAAACTCACCAGCTGCTTCATAGGTATAACGATTTGACAGTCTGCTTCTGTAATGACGGACATTCTTGGAAACCCTTTGAGGAAGTTCTTCTCTGTCTTATAGAGTTTCTATGAGTTGTAACTGACTGGACATCCATAGTTTTTTTTTTGTCTGTTTATTAAGAGGAGATCACTGGATGCCTCAGACCGGGTAAAGTACCTGCCAACTGTAGGGCCAGCCATAGAGGAGCATCAACACTTCAGAAAACAAAGCAGCCTCACCCCAACTCCTTGTCATAGAATTTACCACCAGAACCAGGAGCATGAAAAGGGGTGCTCCTAATAATTGTAAACAGAGAGTACCTGACCACCTGGAACAGGTGGTCACGGGTTCTTTGATGCTTTCTCTGATCAGGCTCCTACCCTCCTGCCTCCTCGCACTCACTCTAGTCTGTGAAGCAGAAGCTTGTTTTTAGAGACCACTGTTTTCCTCACAGCAAAGCTCCACTTCTTTACCTGAGAGAAGCTCCTGCGCATGTTACATATGCTATCTTTGGGACTCACAGAATGGATTGGCTCCAGTCCCTGGGCCCACCACATGAAAGACAATAAGAGAAAATGACCACCCCTTACACCACTTTCTCACAGGTCCCCCTGGTTCATGGATACAGGACAAAGCTATCATATTCTGGGCTCTGAGGTGCTCCCCTGTGGATACAGACAGGAGTAAGCTCCTTGGTCACATTTACTACTCTAAGAAAAGAAAAAGAAAACACATGTTGGCTCCTTCTCCACAGCCAAGAGTTTATAGGAATACTCATTGGCCAGTCGTCATTCTGTTTTTATATACTCTGCACAGAGGATGGACTGGCAGACCCCTTTACCTTAGAATTAGTGAACACCTACCAGTTTCTTTGGACCAAATCTCATATATGTTAAGGCCTCTTCATTACAATCTATAGTTCAGAGAGGATCAATGGTCCTCCACTTGCCAAACCTCCTACTCCAGGGGTAAATAATGGGCATTACCACTCTCTTGATGATAAGAACCCTGGAGCCCGAGCTTCAGTGTGTATCATTTCCTCGGTGTTTATTTCCTCCAAAGGCAATTTCCAACTCAATTCCCAGTCGCCCTACAATTGTTCTGGCCTGCTACTTAGACAAAAGTGTTCCAATTGTCCTATTGCCTTTGGTTCTCAATATCAAGACTTTGCTATTTATTTCATTGTGCCTTCCTAGCACCAGTCTCCGGCCAAGTTCAAGTTCATCCTCTTTACTTAGGAATTCTTTTCCAAGAGGCTCCATGGTCCTTGATAATGGACTCCTGGAAATTCTACCTCACAGTCCTTCCAGAGGTGCTCAGACAAGTCCACTCTCAGGGTACGCTCAATGCTCCCCTCATGAAGAGATCACTGAAGATAGAGGTGATGTAGCAAAGTGTGGGAAAGAAACCAGATGGTACCCAGCTATCATAAAGAATTCCGTCTAGGGTCTTAAAAACTTGTCTTCAAACAAGCAGCCCTCTATGTGAGGCATCAACTAAATTCACATGGAAGAAACACACTAGTTTGTGTAATCCAGAAATTATAAATAATAAAATCCAAAATCCAAGCAGGGAAGGCATCATAGACTGAATTATGAACACCTGGTTCTCAGTAGCAGTAGATGACATTTGCAGAGTCCGCACATGGGCTAAATCTCCACTGAATCCCTCTGGCCATAGTGGAGGGAAGTAAATAGCCTTGCTATCAGAGAGAGAGCATTATAAAGTTGATAATGGCAGATGTATTGATGTTAAAATGTAATACCTTATCATTTATCTCCCTTTTGATCCATTCTAAAGTTGTTTCATGGAGCCCTGGTGGTGTAGTGGTTATGCGTTGGGCTATGAGATACATGGTCAGCAGTTTAAAACCACCAAGAGTTCCGCAAGAGAAAGCCTGGGCTTTCTATTCCCATAAAGTCACAATCTCAGACACCCACAGGGAGTCACTATGAGTCAGCATTAACTCAATGGCAGCGAGTTTGGTTCTTGAAAGTTGTTTCCATTTTCAATATTTTGTTTTCCTTTTAATTGAGGTTTTTCTTTGCCTCATCATTATTGTTGTTTTTTATGTTTGTTTGTTAGCTTCCTGTCTGTGTTTTGTATGACTTTCTCTATATGAAATTCAGGATAAGTACATCTAGAGAGGCAGAAACTTGATTGATAATTGCCTAGGGGCATGGCACGGGAGGATGGGGAGAAATGGGGAGCTAACAATGAAGACAAGAAGAAAATGTTCTGAAATTGATTGTGGTGATGACTGCACGAATGTTCTTCATATGACTGAATGATTAAATTGTGCGGTAAGTGAAGTATATCACAATAAAATTATCTTAAAAAACAATCCAGGTAATATATGATTTGGGTCTCAAGTTGGGACCATTGGCAAAGTTTACAATAATCTTGTGAGTAAAGATGAGCAAGTATATCAATGCTATTTTACAGTTGAATTAAATTGAGACCAAAAAGAGAAAATGTACCCAGAATATACTGTTAAGATAGTGTAGAGCCAAACTAAATCTCTGGGATATTAACCCAGGGCACAACCAGTAAACTCTGTCTTCAAAAAAACCACAACACACAGAAAAATAAAATTAGTAAACTAGTTACATGCAGATACAATTTAGATAATATGTATATCCTCACTCTTACCCCAACAGAGTGTAATATATATAAGATATGCAATAAATGTCTGTCAGCTACGTGATGGATATTGGATCTTATCTCACTTTAAATACTTCACAAAAGATACTACAGGGTGTTTTAGATTACAAGGGGGTACCCCCCCAAAAAAATCATTAAAAAGCTCCACTGGGCTGAGCTTTCGTAGTATGCATTTTTCCCATTAGGTGGGTATTGAGCCACTAACTCACTAACTTAGTACATACACCCAATGACATCACCTGGGAATGTTCCATTTGGTACAGTGAATTTTTTCATGAAAACAGTTTCGCACAAACCTCAATTTTTGTGAGGGCCGATTTAACAGAATAGCACGTGGCTGCGAAATTTTGTTTCATGTTATGGAAAAATGACGCAAAAACTATTGTGATGTTGAACACAGCTTACAAGGACAGTGCTATGGGGGAAACGCAAGCATACTAGTGAGTAGTTTTCTTGTTTCAAACAAGGTGAAATGTCGATTAATGACAAATCTTATTCTGGACATCCATCAACTTCCCAAACAGACAAAAATGTCAACTCATAGTGCATTTGGAATTCATTCCACCAGGTCAGACTATTAATCAAGCTTTCTATTTAGAGGTTTTGAACAGATTATGTAACAGTGTGTAATAAAAGGCCTGATTTGTGGCAGACGAGGAACTTTTTGCCACCACGACAATGCACCTGCTTACGCAGCCATCTCAGTGTGTCATTTTTTGGCAAAAAGCCAGCATGCCTCTTTCGCCCCATGTACCTGACTCACTTGACCTCACTCCATGAGACGTTTTTTGTTTATGCAAATGGAAAGGCATGAAAGGAAAGCGATTTGATGATGTAGAAGTGAAGCAAAAAGCAAGGGAGGTGCTGTCAGCTATCCAAACAGATGAGTTTGAAAAAATGTTTCAAGAGTGGAATCACAGATTTGACATGTATTAAGTATAATGGAGAGTATTTTGAAGGTGATAAGGTTGTTTTGTAAAAAACTTTAAATTCATAACTTTGAAAAATAAAATTCCTATTTTATTTCGGGTACCCCCTCATATATGGCTTTTAGCTCCAAACAACTTACACTATAAGCCAGAGGCACATTTTGTAGCTGAAAATGAGCTCTAAAATGGGGCATATACAGGAGTGCTTTAGAAACATACTGGAGCTAGAAACTTCTAAAATAAGGAGGGGAAGTAACACATTCATCCCCTGAACCATTCAAATCCTCACCGCCCAGTGCTAGCAAAAATGAATTAAAGGTTCTAGGATAACAGGAGCAATTATTAGGCCCGTGTTATGTCAAAACACACTCTTCTCTTCCAAGAAATCACAGGAAACTCGAGTCTCTACCAGTCTGTGCCCATGGAAACGATCTCAGCCTCTAGAAATTATTCCACCAAGGAACACCCTATCACAGCTCCAAGTTGCTCCTTCAAACAAAGTGCGAGGTCGACATGACTCTCCAGCACTAGGACTCCTTAGTGTCCCATGGGTGGAACATTTTCCTCCCACTAACGCCTGCTGGAAAGGGGTGAGGGGTGGGAATCTGCCTTAGTCCCTCAGCAAGCCAAATAGGGGGTCAGTCAATCTGAACAAACACAAGTGATTCATTAGCTGATTTATCCTCCCAAAGTGGCAGAGAGGAAGGATTTATTGCTTGTCTCAGACATCCTTCAATCTGACCTGCAAAGCAAGCAGATTTAAAGTAACCTTAGCTTGGTGCTGGAGATATTTTGGCCGGACTCCAAAGTCACTTCTATTATTTGCAATTTACACACATATACACACAGAGACAAGTGTCTTTACCATGCCAAGGTCATTCAATATCAAGACCATTAAATTAAATTCCCTCTAAAATGAAGACCCATTATCAAGGCTAATTAAATCATGACTAAATACACTGAGTGGTGCCTCTGATCTCAAAATGCTTATTCACTTCTCTGGCACCCCTTGGCAAACAGATAGTTGTCAATGCAGAAAAGCTATTTGCAAGAGGAAATCAAAATATTTCTTCTCCTTCCCCAGCTCCACTGACACACACACACACACACACACACACATATGTATGTGCGCGCACACACACAGTAATCAGTACAATAACATTTGGCCTAGCAAAGTTTGGAATGGAGTTTAAAAAATTAAGGTCATTTTTTGGAGATAGTAGCAGTTTAGCTTTAAAATCCTTGTCTCTTGTTTTCCAGCACTTTCTCTGACCAAAGTTAGTTGTTATTACATAATTGCGCATCCTGCATCATTATGCATGGCTTATAGTGCTTTAGGGGAAAAGGTAGAATATAAACTGTTCCATCCAGGAACACATTATCAACTCCAGCAGGCCATGTGGGTGGCTGATGTACAATCTTGAACATGACATCAGTACTTAAGGTGGAAACTTCTTCCACAAAATATGGAATGATGCCAAGGAAGCATATCTAACATTTCATAAAGCCAGGGCAGGTTAAATTCTCAAAGCTGTCATAGCTCTGCTACTGTCAGATTTTGACAAGAAGATAAAACTTCCTTCAAATTTTTGAAGCCCAAGAAGGAAGCTTCTTTGTCTGACACCAATACAAGTAAGACTGTACTCTTTACCCTTCTCTGACTTGATGCTCGCAAGATTCTGTGGCTAGATATGTGGGTCAAAGGAGACAGCCATCAGTGTAAGATATGAAAATAATAATAATTCATATATTATCAAGGGGTCATGAGGAATGAAAGCTGGGAGAAGAAGGGGGACAATGGAGCTAATACCAAGGGCTCAAGTACAAAGAAAATGCTTTGAAAAAGATGATGGCAGCATATGTACAAATATGCTTGATTCAATGGATGTATGGATTTTTATAAGAACCCCAAATAAAATGATTTTTTAAATGATTCCATGGCTATAGTCCAAATTAGTTGATCTCAACACATATTGTATGCAGTGGAGAATTCCAACATTGCATTCTCTTGTCCAGGTTTTTAATGAGTACAAGTGAAATGACAGCTAACCAAACCAACTCAAAACAAACACTGCTGAGAATTCTGAGTTTCTGAGAGCCCCATCTTTCTCCCGTGGTGCTTTCAAACTGCTGATCATGCAGTTAGCAGCACAATGTGCAACCACTACACCACCAGAGAGTAACAAGTCAAAAAATAAAAAAAGCAAACTCTCCACTATCCACTCTCTCCCACCCTATTACCCATACAATAAATAATACATTATATATACCATGTTGATTCCTAACATTGTGTCACCATTCAATTTTGTGAATGAGTTTCCCTTTTTAAAGCTTATTTTAAACAATAAGTATTCCATAAGAATGTATTACTTACATATGATCAATCAATTGCATGCTAGATTGAGTAAAGATAAATGCTATAACTCAGTGGTTTTTAAACTGTAGTCCCTGAGGCTGCATTACCTGGGAAGTTGTTCTGATTGTTGACAGGTGTTCTCGACCTGGTGTAGAGATATAGCAACTCCACATGTGACAAAACGAGACCTTGCCCAATCTTGCATTATCCTCACTATCTTTGTTCGGTTTACGCCCAGTGTTATAGCCACTAGCAGACCTGGTGGCATGGTGGTTATATGTTGGGCTGCCAACTGCAAGTTAGGCAATTTGAAATTATTTCCAGCCACTCCGCAGGACTAACATGAGGTTTTCTATTCCCATTAACTGTTACAGTCACACAAACCCACAGGGAAAATTCTACTCTGTCCTACAGGATCTCTTAGTCAAAATAGCCTTGATCACAGTGAGTTTAGAGTTTTGATTGGTAAGAATTTATGCTACAAGTAACAGAAAGCATAATACAAACTGGTGATAAAAAATACCAAAACCAAACTGGTTGGCATCAAGTGCATACCAACTCATAGTAACCCAAAAAGACAGGGTAGAACTTCCCCCAATGAGTTTGAGGCTGTAACTCTTTACAGAAGTAGAAAAGCTCATATTTCTCCTTTGGAGCTGCTGGTGGGATTGAATTGCTGACCCTGCAGTTAGCAGCCCAACGCATAACTACTACATCACCGTAACCAATGAAGGGGATTTATTTTCTCACTTAACTAGGACATTCAGCTATTGGCTTATCAGTAACTCAATGATATCTTCACAGGCTCATTTTCTTTTTAGTTTTCTGCTCTGTCACCCCCATGTTAGCTACACCCTAGGGTTGGTTCCTTTCCTGGCAGTAATGTAACTGCTACAACCACATCTGTTCTATATCCTAAGGGGCATACAGCACTTCTTACCAGCATTCTAGATAAGAGTGATTAAATTCAGCCAGATTGTGATATAATAACTTAAGTCAATTATAACCCACCTACACCCCAAATCATGGAATTGAGTGGGCTTCTCTTGAAGCATGTGACCTGTGAAAGAGAAGGGTATATACTAGAGGGAATGTCTACATATTGTTAGGAATCATGTTGAAAATGGATACTAGAAAGATGCTAGGAAAATAAAAAATAAAATATGCTCTCAATCCAGTAAATCACTCTACAAAAATAGAGCCAAAAGTGTCAAAAATACAGAATGCTTACCAAAAGAAAAGTTTTATTCTTTAGAATTAAACCAGAATGCGATGAATCACAGGGAATCCACTACAGAGACTGCAAAGACAGAATGAAATCTCAACATACACATTAAGACAATTAGGAGTCCCTGCCCCTACAGGTTGCATTAAGGAGTCCTGATAGCATGCGGCTTAAGCTAACTTAAAAGTCAGCAGTCCAAATCCACCAACTGTTCTGCAAAAGAAAGATGGTACAATCTGCTCCCGTTGAGTTACCGCCTCAGAAACTCTAGAAAGCAATGCTGCATTGTTCCATAGTCACTCTAAGTCTGAATCAACTCAAAAGTTGGTCAAGGGAGACAGTAGATGATGTAAGATATGATAAAAATAATAATTTATAACTTATCAAGGGTTGATGAGGGAGGGGCGGGAGGGAAGGAAAAAAACACGAGGATCTGATACCAGGGGCTCAAATAGAAAAATATTTTGAAAATGATGGTGGCAACATATGTACAAAAGGCCTTGACACATGGATGGATGGATGGATGGATGGATGGATGGATGGATGGATGGATGGATGGATAGATGAATGGATGGACTGTGATAAGTGCTGTAAGAACCCCCAATAAAATTATTTTAAAACACATGATAAAATTTACATTAACAAAATATTTAGGTAAGAAGATAAGAGATTCTATGCAATTAAGCATGTAACTGTATGAACAAGACTCAAGTACTCCCTCAATGCAAGAAGACTTTCTTTTATTAAATTGGCACTCTACGATGCTCACCCTCCCGACACAACTGCTGAAGCCAAAGCGGGTGAACAAGTAAATGTGGTGAAGAAAGCTGATGGTGCCCAGCTATCAAAAGAGAGAGTGTCTGGGGTCTTAAAGGCTTGAAGATAAACAAGCGGCCATCTAGCTCAGAAGCAACAAAGCCCACATGGAAGAAGCACACCAGCCTGTGTGATAACGAGGTATCAAAGGGACCAGGTATAAGGCATCATGCAAAAAATATATATATATATATACCATGGTGAATGAAGGGGGAAGTGCAGAGTGGAGACCCAAAGCCCATTATTTGTCGGCCACTGGAGATCCCCTCACAGAGGGGTTTAGGAGAGGAGATGGGTCAGTCAGGGTGCAATGAAGTACCGATGAAGAACACAGCTTTCCCCCAGATCCTGGATGCTTCCTCCCCCCAACTACCATGATCCAAATTCTACCTTGCAGGACAGGATAGGGCAGAGGTTGTATACTGGTGCATATGGGAGCTGGAGGCACAGGGAATCCAGGTTGGATGATACCTTCAGGACTAGGGGTGTGAGGGGAGATACTGGGGGAGTAGAGGGTGAGTGGGTTGGAAAGGGGGAACAGATTACAAGGATCCACATGTGACCTCCTCCCTGGGAGACGGACGGCAGAGAAGGGGGGGAAGGGAGACTCCGGATAGGGCAAGATATGACAAAATAACAATCTATAAATTATCAAGGGCTCATGAGGGAGGGGGGAGCGGGGAGGGAGGGGGGAAAAAGAGGACCTGATGCAAAGGGCTTAAGTGGAGAGCAAATGCTTTGAAAATGAGTAGGGCAAAGAATGTACAGATGTGCTTTATACAATTGATGTATGTATATGTATGGATTGTGATAAGAGTTGTATGAGCCCCTAATAAAATGTTTTTAAAAAGGAATTTTGCAGAAGACCGTGTAATAAAAAAATATTTAAAACAATTAAAATAGGAATCTAGAACAGATAAACCCCTCGGGACCAATAAGGGGAGCAGCAATACTAGGAAAATAAGGGTAGTGGGGTGGAGTAAGGGGGAACCAATCATAGTGATCGACATATGGCCCCCATCCCAGGGGGACAGACAGCAGAAAAGTGGGTAAATGAGACAACACTCAGTGTAATACATGAAAAAATAATTTATAAATTATCAAGGGAACATGGAAAAGGGAGGATGAGGGAGGGAGGAAATGAGTAGCTGATGCCAGGGTATCAAACTGAAAGTTAATGTGTTTTAAAAGATGATAACAACATATGTACAGATGTGTTTGACAAAATGGATATATGTATGGATTGTGATAAGAGCTGTACGAGCCCCATATCAAATGAAATTATTTTTTAAAGAATATAAAATCAACAAGAGCAAGAATATCGTCTACATTTCTTACATCACACAGAGATCTCTCAATAATTATTGGTGAAATCTTTTGGTTTGTTTTTCATTTCTAACATTTGCTTAGTGCTTGGGATATGACTTTACAAGGGCAACTAAATAATCATGTACTAATTAAATTTTCTTTCTGATCAACCATCTGAGCGTCATGAAAAAGTGCTTTCTCTATTTTTCTTACATACAACTAAATGAGCAGGCAAGCACCAGTTCAGACATTTTGTTTCTGGTACAATATGAGAAAAATTCTTACTTTTCCATAAGAGTATTTAATTCTCTTAAAAAAGTAACCAAATCCTCCACAGGAAACTACAGTCAGTCTGCCTTATTTGTAGATTCCTCATTTGAGGATTCAACTAACCGAGGAGCAAAAATATCTGGTAGGGGAGCAATTTAGTGGTCAAAACAATCCCTCAAAGGTTAAAGGGGAGTGAGAAAATACTATTGGCATAAAACATACATTGGATTTGGCATTATAAGTAATGTAGATATAAAAGTATACAGGAAATGTGCATAGGTTATACACCATTTTGTATGAAGAACTGGAGCATCCGCAGATTTTGGTGTCACCAGCATTCTAAAACCAATCCCCCATGGATTTTGAGAGCCAGCTGTGGTTCCCTTGAAAAGTCTGGGCTCTCTCTACTGAAACAGTTTTTAGTGTTATGAACTAGCACAGCTATTGAAAGATTCATGTTTGTATACTGATATATTTCTTAAAGTTTCCATATAACTTGGACTCATTGACCTTAATTCTGCTACTGAGGCCACAGCATATAAATCTTTCTAGAATGTTGGCCATATGCTGGGGTATATATTTGAAAGTAGATGTCTTACATACGAGAAACTAACAAGACCATTTTTAATATGCTAATTCAGTGGAAGACCATTTTGGGAAAATAAGATAAATTGTACAGGGCACCATCCTCCCAAAGATTATACAAATCTGTATGCTTGAAATATTTCATATTTTAAATGTTTTTTAAAGAGGAGTTATGTGAATGAACAGTAAATTTAGGTCACATAAATATATCAAGGGGGTAATACATTTTACCACTGATAATTAAAATAATAAGTAACCCTTATATTAGTGTTTATTATATGTCAAAACTATGCTAAGTTCTTTATATACATTCATTAATATATTCCTCAAAACGTATAAATTAGGTGTGGTAGATAAAATAATGCAAACTCTTTCCCTCCAAAGAGTCCCATCATAATCTTCACAACCCATGATGTCATGTTGCAATATTAAAAGGAATTTTGTGAAAGTGGTTAAAATTATTGTACTTATGCTAGATTATCCGAATTGGCCCTGTCTAATTCCATCAGCCAATACAAGTTGAGAAGAAAGTCAAGCAAGCATGAGCCATGAGTGCTGCTGGCCTCTGCAACTTTCTAATGACCCTTGGCTGACAGCCAGCAAAGACACGGGCCTTACTTACGCTTCCTACAACAAAGAACTAAATTCACCAACAATCCAAAAGAGAAAAAAAATAATTCTCCCATAGCTGCTCTTGAAGGAACATAGGCCTGACAACACTTTGATTTTAGTCCAGTTAGACCCTTCTCAGACTACTGATCTCCAGAACTGGTAGATCACAATGTGTGGTATATTAAGCCATGAATTTTTGTAGTAATTAGTTATAGCAATAAAAAATAATTCAGTACATGAAGATTAGTATTACCATTTCCAAACAAAAAGAAAATAGTAAGTTTCAGAGAGATTAAATAATATGCCTAAAGTCACACAGGTAGTAATTGGCAGAGCTAAAATTCAACATAAAGGGTGCATGATGGCCAAGCTGTTTATCACAATGCTATACTGCCGACTCCAAGAAAGGTTAAGATCCAAAGGAGTTAGTGTTATTAATAAAATAAAATAAAATAAAAATTAAGTGCTCTATTCCTGTGGGGTTATAGTGTTGGAAACCCAAAGGGCAATTCTACTCTGTCTTAGAGAGTTCCTATGAGTGTGGAATCCATTCGATTGCAGTGAGTTTTTTGAGTGCCTCATTACTCAGACTTCTGACTGTTAGGCCAGCTGGGATGAGTAAATTTAGGTAGGCAGCTTTTTGGTCTTTGAAAATATCTGACTTCAAAAGCAGGATTGACATTCCAAAAAAAACTATGATATAAGCAAACTGTTGTAACCTTCATCTCACCCCCACTTTTCCCTCCCCATTCCTCAGTCTCTCACTTCACTAAAATTTAACAACCAAAAAAATTTGGAAAGATCCAAATATTCCTCAAAAATAACAAGTTGGGGGGATTTACCCCCCTCTCCCAAATAGTAAAACATTATAAATGCACAGCAGTTAAGATAACACTAGGAAAATAGACAAATGGAATGGAAAATCTAATAAACAGACAACGCAAGAATGAAAACATGATATAATACAGACACAGAAGAGCCATTAATTATTTAATATAGGTCCTCTAGCTATGGTCTTTGTATATTCCCACCAAATAGTGTTTTCCTAAAAGACCTGGGTAATAGAAAGTTTGGGATAGAGATAGAATTATGATTCAGCTGTGAGTGATTAACAGGGTTAATTGTGATTGCCATCCTGCTGTGAATAAAACGAGCCCTCTTCCAAGTAGGGAGGTTGTGTACCTCACTACCAGCAAATTAGAATAGCCCTGAGAAGAGCCTGTCCTTTGCATCCAAAGATTCCTGTGTAATTAACTTTTTTAATCCAGAAGAAAAATTTGACACCAGAACTACAGCAACAGCAGAACCAAGAGCCAGAGCACAAGAGTGGTGAATTCCCCAGTCCTCTGAGCAAGTAAGATGCTTTTAGATTGCAGGCTGACTTGTGGCTTGTGGTGCCTCCAAGGTTAACTACTTCACTGAGCTAAGAGTTGAGTGCCTTTGGGTTAATGTATGTAGTGGAATGGCATGCCCTGGGGAAATTTAGTGGCAGCCCTAAAAGAGTTCTGTACCACTACCTGAGCAGGGCAGAGGCCAGACTAAAACTCTATTGGCCAGAGAGAAGTCTACATTCAGCCATGGTCAAACAAAAAAGAAATTGTCCTGACTGAAATGAATCCTGAGAATTTCTCATCTGAATTATAACCTGTTCACTTCCATAATAAGCCTGTTATTTGTGAGTACTACTTGTGAGTTCAGATTGACCATTGAAATGGAATGTGGAACAATCTAAAAAGTAGAGAATGGGAGGGACAGTTGGTGTAAGAATTGAAAAGGTTGGAAGGCAGAAATATGTCTGACCTAAGCCTCATAGAAATTGGTCTTTGGTAGCTGATGCTGGTAATGTGACTCTCTTTCCCCCTTGTTAACTTAAAGAAGGTGAGATGTCATCCCCACATCATTCTTTTTTGACAGACACAGAAGATCAGAGAGGACAGGTATTTGACAAAGAAGAAATATAAGTTCTCTATAAGGCACATGAAAAGCTGCTCAATTACATACCATACAATGATATGCATTTTACACCCACCAGGTTTGGTCATGATCCAAAGGTCTCTTAGGAAAAAGTATTGGTGAAGATGTAGAACAACAGCATTTTTTATACGCTAATGAATTGGAATGGACATGGGGGAAAGTAATGTATGCTCTTCTCTATGACCGAGTAATAGCATTTCTATAAGAATATTGTTATAAGTTTAGTATTAAGGTAGCAGATGGACATTGGGTCTCCACTCAAGTACTACCTCAATGCAAGAATGCTTTGTTGTATTAAACTGGCATTCCATGGTGCTCACCCTCCCGACATGATCACTGAATACAAAGTGGGTGCACAAGCAAATGAGGTGAAGAAAGCTGATGGAGCCAAGCTATCAAAAGATACAGCGTCTAAGGTCTTAAAGACTTGAAGGTAAACAAGAAGCCATCTAGCTAAGAAGCAACAAAGCCCACATGGAAGAAGCACACCAAACTGCGTGATCACAAGGTGCCGAAGAGATTAGTTACCAGGCATCAAAGAACAAAAAATCATATTACTGTGTGATCACCTCCCAGATACGCTCACTGAAGACAAATGGGTTCATAAGCAAATGTGGGGAGGAAAGCTGATGGTTCCTGGCTATCAAAAGATATAGCATCTAGGGCAGGGGTCCTCAAACTTTTTAAACAGGGGCTAGTTTACTGTCCTTCAGACCTGTTGGAGGGCTGGACTATAGTTTTTTTAAAAACTATGAACAAATTCCTATGCACACTGCACATATCTTATTCTGAAGTAAAAAAAACAAAAGGAGGAAAAACACCTGATGGTCTGGATGAATGTGCTTGGCAGGCCGCATGTGGCCCATGGGCCGTAGTTTGAGGACCCCTGGTCTAGGGTCTTAAAGGCTTGAAGTCAACAAGTGGCCATCTAGCTCAGAAGCAACAAAGCCCACATGGAAGAAGCAAACCAGCCTATGTGTTCATGAGGTGCCCAAGGGATCAGGTATCAGGCATCAAAGAACAAAAAAATCATATCATTGTGAATGAGGGGGTGTGTGGAGTGGGGACCCAACGCCCATCTGTAGGCAACTGGACACCCCCTTACAGAAGGGTTGCAGGGAGGAAATGAGCCAGTCAGGGTACAATGTAGCAACGACGAAACATATAACTTTCCTTTAGTTCCTAAATGCTTCCTCCACTCCCACCCAAGCCCACTACCATGATCCCAATTCTACCTAACAAATGTGGCTAGACAAGAGGATGTACACTGGTAGATAAGAACTGGAAACACAGGAAATCCAGGACAGATGATCCCTTCAGGACCACTGGTGAGAGTTGCGATACTAGGAGGGTGAAGGGAGGGTTGGGTAGAGAGGGGGAACCAATTACAAAGATCTACATATAACTTCCTCCCTGGGGTATGAACAACAGAAAAGTGGGTGAAGGGAGACATCGGACAGTGCAAAATATGACAAAAACTAATTTATAATTTATCAAGAGTTCATGAGGGAGAGGGAGGGGGAGGGAAGAGGGAAAATGAGGAGCTGATGTCGGGGCTTACGTGGAGAGCAAATGTTTTGAGAATGATGAGGGTAACGAATGTACAAATGTGCTTTATACAATTGATATATGTATGGATTTTGATAAGAGTTGTAAGAGCCCCTAAGAAAATGATTTTAAAAAAGAATATTGTAGAGAATCTCCTGGACATGTACATAGAAAACATGTGCATTGTTTCATACTAGAGCAGTCCTCTTTGTAATTACAAAAACTGGACCTAAGCCAAATATTTATCAATAAGAGAATAATTATATTATGGCCATACAATGCAACACAGTATTAAAAGTGAACAAAGTATAGTTAAACACATTGGCATAAAGGTAGCTCAGATAGATACTATTAAAGGGATAGAGAAATAACAATATATTACATAAAGATAGATCACTTTAAAAGATAAAGATGGAAATATACTGATGAACACAAAATTCACCCTAGTGCTTCCTACTCATGAAAGTAATGAATAAAGAACCCAGAGAATGCTCACATGTATTGATGTGATAAGGTAAAATTCCTTAATCTAGGTTATATATTTATGGGTGTTTTTCTCCTATTCTTACCAATCCACTGTCAGTTTGTTGTACTGTGGTGGCTTGCATGTTGCTGTGATGCGGGAAGTTATACCACCAGTATTTAAAATGCCAGTAGGGTCAACTATGGTGGACAGATTTCAACAGAGCCTTCCGGACTAAGATAGATTGGAAAAAAAAGATCCAGTCTCCTTCTGAAAACATGACTGACTGAAAACCTTGTGAATAGCAGCAGAACACTACCTGATACAGTGCTGGAAGCTGAGCCTTCAGATTGGAAGGCACTCCAAATACAACAGGGAAGAACTGCCTCCTCAAAGTAGAGTTGATCTTAATGGCATGCACAGAGGAAAGCCTGCAACACCTTCATTTGCTAATTCGACATGGCTCAAAAGGAGAAGACACAATTGTAATACATAGAAACACAGCAAAAGACTACAAAGCACAAGGGGGGTCAAATTGGAAATAAAAAATAGCAACAAACACCTCACCCAAAAAAGACATTCATTGTTGTTGGGTGCCATCACATGCTTTCCCACTCCTAGCGATCTTATGTACAACAGAACCAAGCACTGCTTGAGGCTGGGCCATCTCACAGCTGTGACATTTGAGGCCATTGTGGCAGGCAGTATGACAATCCATCTCCTTGAGGGTTTTCCTTTATTTCCCTGGCCTATACTTTACCAAGCATAATGACCACTCCAGAGATTGGTTCCCCCGATAACATGTCCAACATAATGTGAGATGAAACCTCACCATCCTTGCTTCTAGAGAGCACTCAAGTTGTGCATCTTACAAGGCAGATGTCTGTTCTTCATAGTCATTCGTTAGAGAGTTGAAACTCAAAACAACAATAACGTATAATCTCCCCCCAGCATGAATGGCACAGTTGAATAATAATAATGCTGGTAAGGCTACAAAGGAACTGGGATCCACAAACATTACTGAAAACTACTCACTGCCATCCAGTCAACTCTGATCGTAGTGACACTATGGACAAAGTAGAGCTGCCACGGGAAGTTGCCAAGACTATAACTCCTTTACAGTAGCAGAAAGCCTCATCTTTTTCCCATGGAGCAGCGGCTGGGTTTGAACTGTTATTGTCCAAACCCAGCAAAACAATACACACCACCAAGGTTCCTTCAATCACTGCTAGTGGGACTAAAATGGTACATCCACTGTGAAAAAGGATATGGCATTTCTGTAAAATGTTGGGAATATAAATGCCATTTATTTAAAATCACTTTATTGGGGGATCATATAACTCTTATCACAATCCATACATCCATCCATGTGTCAAGCACATTTGTACATAGTTTTCCATCATCCTTCTCAAAACATTTGCTTTTTACTTAAACCCTTGATATCAGCTCATTTTTCCCCTCCCTCCCTCCTCTACCCTCCCCATTAACCCTTGATAATTTATAAATTATTATTATTTTGTCATTAAAAATGATAGCATTGTGAATGTGGGGGAGTTATGAGTGGGGACCAAGGACCCATGTGTGGGAAATTGGACATCCCCTTGCAGAAGGGCTGTGGCGAGGTGATGAACCAGTCAGTGCAGTATAGCAATGATGAAACATACAATTTTCCTCTAGTTCTTGAATTCTTCCTCTCCCCCAATATCATGATCCCAATCTACCTTACAAATCCGGCTGGACTGGAGGATGTACACTGGTACAGATAGGATCTGGAAACACAGGGAATCCAGGGAAGATGAACCCTTCAGGACCAGTGGTGAGAGTGACGATACTGGGGGGGGTGGTGAGAAGGGGGGGGAAGGAGGAAAGGATTACAAGGATCTACATATAACCTCCTCCCTGGGGGACAGGCAGTGGAGAAGGTGGTGAAGGGAGACGTCGGATGGTGTACGATATAGAAATACCATTTGACCCAGCAATTCCTCTCCTTGGTATATAATTTAAAGAAATAAGATTAATGACATGAACAGCTATATGCAAACTCATGTTCATCACAGCAATATTCACAAAGCAAGAACATGGGAACAACCTATATGCCTATCAATGGAATACATACACAAACTCTTTTACATACATACATTGGAATAATACACATTTTTAAAGAACAATGAATCTATGAAACACTGTGTCATGACATGGATGCACCTGGAAGACATTAAGCTAAGTGAAATTAACCAATGAAGAAAGGACAAATATTGTATGAGACCACCAAATGTAAAAAGTGAAGAGGTTTTCATGTACAAAAAAAATGTTGATGTTTACTAGCGGTGGGAGGAGAAAGTAGAATAAATGACTGGCTGGATGGTAAACACATGTTATCATGGGTGGAGGGGAAGGCAATATGCACTAAGCTGGAGGTAAGCAAGAAAATATGTAGGCATTAAAAGTCCTAGATAGACTGGGAGAAAACATAGAACAAAACTCAAAATAAAAAAAAAAGATTAAGCTTTCTAATTAGATAAGGACTGGTTGCTCCCCAAAGACCATGGACCTTGGCCACCCTTCAAGTTTAAAATTGAACTAACTCCTATGGCTCAATTTTCAGCCAAACAATAGGTCTAATAATGGGAATAACAATAGAAAGGGACACACTCCTTAGAATAAACCATTTGAAATCACGGGGAAGCATTTGCTCAAGGGTAAAGTGAAGAAGGTAAGAAAGCAGGTGGAATAGAAATACTAATGGTAATCAGTGGCATGAAATAAAATGTACACCAGTTATTCAGTGGTAAATTGAATTTCTCTGTATACATTCTCTCAATTCACAGTTTAATTCAATGCCATACTGCACTGAACAAATCTGCTCCTAAAGATATATTAATGTGTGAAAGAACAAGGACGTGACTTTGAGGACTAAGGTGTGATTAATCCCACGCCAATCAATCACTTTATGTATTTTTTTGAGGTTTAATCTTTTATTTATTTACTTTTTAAAGCATTTTATTGGGGACTCATACAATTCTTATCACAATCCATACATGCATCCATTGTGTCAAGAACATATGTTCATTTGTTGCCATCATCATTCTCAAAACATTAGCCTTCTATTTGAGCCCTTAATATCTGCTGCTCATTTTCCCCATCCCTCCCCACTACCCCCTATCTCATGAAACCTTCATCATTCATAAATTATAATTTTTCTCATATGTCGCAAGCACTTTATATGCATTAAAAAGCTGGACATATTTTAATCACTTTATATGAACATAGATTTGTTTCCTCATCTTCATCGATTTACATATGTACACGCCTGTATTTACACCTCTACAAATGCCCTTTACCCCCTAGTTCTTTCCTCTATTTCCTTTTACTTTCCTCTTGTCCCACTATCATGCTCAGCCTTCATTTGGGTTTTAGCATTTCCTCTCGGTTACATTCCCCTTGCTCAAGTCCTACCAGGCCTCCTACACACACAAAAATATATGAAAATAATAATAATATATAATTTATCAGGAGTTCATGTGGGTGGGAGGGCCAGGAGGGAGGGAAAAAAGAGGAGTTGATACCAAGGGCTTAAACAGAAAGGAAATGTTTTGAAATTCATGATGGCAATATATGTGTAAATGTGCTTGCTACACTTGATATATGGATTGTTATAAGAGCTGTAAGAGCCCCTAATAAAAGGATTTATACCAAAAAAGAAAGATAAAAGAGAGGGAGAGCAATCAGAGACATAAAAAACAACCGCTGGACAATGAATAAGGAAGACCAAAGAAGAATGGATGCCTTTGAATTGCAGTATGTTGTTGGTGAAGAATACTGATTATACCATGGACTGCCAGAAGAAGGAACAACTCTGCTTGGATGAAGTTCAACCAATATACTCTTTAAAGAGGAGAATGACGAGGCTTCAGCCCATGTGGACTACTCCCTAGAGAAGCGCATCATGTTTGCTAGATAGTATATGAAACAGAGGAAGGCCCTCTAGGAGATGGACTGACACAGTGGCTGCAACAATGAGTTCAGTTATGACTGTGCGGACGACACAGGACTGAGAAGTGTTACACTCTGTTGTATATATGAGTTGGAAAGGAGTTGACAGCACTTAAGAGCAACATCTAATCTTTTTTTATATGACATATTTCATTATAAATTTTTTCATATATACACAGTCTCTGGGTTACAAAAGTGTGACTTGATAACGTGTACTTGCCCTCTACTATTATGTAAATTTATTCTTACTCTGAAAAGATTGAACCAACCCCTACTGGGAAAAAATTCTTCATCCCAATCACCTTCAATTGATGCATATTCAGCTTTAAATAATTGAAAACAGCCCTTTTCTTGCATTAACCAAACTCACTGCCATCTATTCTACTCTGACTCATAGCAACCCTACAGGGAAGAGCAAAACTAGCCACAGGATTTCCAAGGCTGCAAATTTTTACTTGAAGTAGATTGCCACATCTTTATCGGGCATAGATGCTGATTGGCTCATCCTGTAACCTAGGTTGGCAGACATGCGCTTTCCCCACTGTGTCAGGAGGGCATCTGGTTGCAATAAACCCACTCACTGCCATTGAGTCGATTCAAACTCATTAGAAACCCCACAGAACTGCTCTCTGCCTCATCTTTCTTCTTCTGAGGGGCTGGGAGGTTTGAAACGCTGACCTCACCGTTTGAAGGTCAATGCTTAATTCCCTGTGCCACCAGGGTCCATTTATTGCACTAAAGTAAGGCTAAATAGGAACCATGTGCCTTTGGAACCACAAATTGTTTCTAAAATGAAAATTCAACTTAGAAACTAATGCTAGTTGTAATCTGCATACTGCCTGTAATAAGCTTCGAAAACATGTATTTGAATAGTGGTTTTCAAACTACTTCACTGAGTTACCTAAAAGACCATTGAGGAGCGAAGAAGAGAAATTAAGGGAATTACCAGACATAAGATGGGAAGGAGGGCTGCCCCCACTCCTCCCTCACTCAGAATAGCTCCAGCCATTTGAATATAGAAGTCTGAAAACCATTTCATTTTCGGCAGTATTATTTGGCAGAAAACAAAGCCCATGTGGAAGAATCACACCAGCCTGAGTGATCATGACGTGTCAATGGGATCAGGTATCAGTAATCTAAGACTCAGAACAAAATCATACCCAAAGTCAATGGTAGAGGGGGAGGGGGTCATGGAGTAGAGACCCAATGCCCATCTGTAGACAACTGGACATTCCCTCACAGAGGGGTCACAAGGAAGAGACGAGCCAATCAGGGTGAAGTATAGCACTGATGAAACAAACAACTTTCCTCTAGTTCTTTGGTGCTTCCTTCACCCCACTATTATGATTTCAATTCTACCTTACAAATCAGATTCGACCAGAGCATGCACACTGCTACAAATAAGAGTCCACAACACAGGGAATCCAGAATAGATGAGCCCCTCAGGGCCAACAATGAGAGTAGAGATACCAGGAGGATTAGGGGAGGGTGGGGGGGAGAAAAGGAGAATTGATCACAAGGTCCAACCTATAGCCCCCTCCCAGAGGGACGAACAAGGGAAAGGTGGGTGAGGGGTGACAGAGGATATAAGATATGAAAATAATAATCTATAACTCATCAAGGGTTCATGAGGGAGGGCAGGTGGGGGGGAAAGAAATAGTGAGCTAATATCAGGAGCTCAAGTGGGAAGAGAATGCTTTGAAAATGATGATGGCAGAATATGTGCAAATGTGTTTGACACACTGGATCAATGTATGGGTTGTGATAAGAGATGTAGGGGCCCCCAATAAAAGTTTTTGATTTTAAAAAGACATGCACAATGAAATTCAAGATCCCTTTGGACACTTACATATTATTTGGTTATTATATGGCATTAGCTATTCGGCAAAGTTCCAAAGAAATCAAAAGCTTACGTCTCAGTAGCCCACCAAATTCAAAACTAAAAACAAAGCAGTTCTCAGAGGAGACCGCAGATCAGTATAAGGAAACGGTGCCTATTGACATGCAGCTTTTCGGGAATTCTTCAATAATGAAACCGTACAGAGGCCTCTGGCCTGGGTTTTCTCTTCTAACCAACTGTCAGCTTCATAAATATTTTCATCATAAAAAGGGGGTTTGTGTCTTATTCTTTTCCCATACCTCAGCTACTCTCTTTCTCTCTCTGATAAAATGTCCCATGTGTCTAAACATCGTTTTTCTTATAAAGTATATTAGCAAATGTTAACATTATTTCCGTCTCTCCAAATCCACAGCTTTGATTATCAGGCATTACTGCAAAAATATTCTAATCTAACTCTATGCATCAGCAATTCCAAAATCTAGGTGGATACCGCATAAAGAATGTTTTATGGTTTTTAATGTATCTTTCTTTACTCTGTAGCATTTTCATCTTTGTGAAACATCCTTGTGGACTTTGTCGTCTCATTTGGCAAATATTAGCTTTGACTACACTTTGGAAGCAATAGGCATGGATGATCTACTTAATAATGGTAATTTACATCTTTGATCTCTCCTTTAATTATTTTTTAATCACACAAATCAACTCGAAAGTCACTGCTATCAAATTGATGCTCACTTATAGTGACCCTATAGGACAGGGTAGAACTAGCCCTATAAGTTTCTGTGACGGTATCACTTTACAGGAGTAGAAAGTCCCATCTCACTCCCGCTGAGTGACTGGTGGTTCCAAACTGCTAACGTTGTACTTAACAGCCCAGTCTATAAGCACTACACCACCAGAGCTCCTTGACTCACACAAAGGGCTTGAAAGAGTTCCTAGAACCGTTCCATTTCCTTTTCATTTCAATTTTCCATGCGTTTTTTGAAGCTTCCTTGTATGTTTGGCATGTTTGCTCATGATAATCCATCGCTACTTTTTGCAAAGTTGTTTTGTCTATAAGAATGAGCACTTACTCTGGACACGACCACATCTAACATGCTTTATAGTCATCGGTGACTGATCATTGATGAAGATTTGCCCTTTAACCCTATCTTCTGACTTTACTTACACCATGCCTCCAACATGTTAAAGGTTTATAAACATACATAACATGCATCAAGAGTAGATAATATTTAAAGTACCAGAATGAGAAATTGTTTTGGCAAAGGGAAAGTCTTAAGTAATGTGACTAATTATCTAATTAGTTTAGGTTTCAACTTTGAATGTATATCCCCAGTAAACTCTTATAAAAAAAGATTCTAAAGAATTATGTTTTAAAAAAAGGATTTTCTAGTTCTAATAATATTATATCCAGCAAAGAAGCTACTCTATGCAGTCCATCATAAACAAAGATAGCAACACTGAGAAAATATATAACAGTATTTCCCGAAGTTGGCACAAATCCTGGCACATCTTTTGCTGGGATATCAATTTTACTCAAAAACAGAGGTAGGGCAGCAGGGGTATACTCATGTAATTAAATTTCAAGGAATATATAATTTACATTTAGCAGAAAGAGCTGTTGACAACTTTGGAGAGGCAGTGGACATCGAAATGTATTGCAATTAAAAGCTAACGGTTTAGCTGATAGTAATTCAGGAATCTGTTGTTTAGTCCTGAGGACAGAACAAAAAGCCAGAGTGTAATTTGGCCAAGAAAACTGGGAGGAAAACTGAAACATGTTGGGATTGGGGAGGTGATTCCATTAATTGCTTATCACTTTCCATCCCTTAAGCCAGGCTTCCTCAATCTACGGCCTGTGGCCATATGCGGCCCGCTGAGGACATTTATCCGGCCCACCAGATGTTTTTGTCCCATTTTGGTTTTTTACTTCAAAATAAGGCATGTGCGGTGTGCATAGGAATTTGTTCATAGTTTAAAAACAAAAAAACTATAGTCTGGCCCTCCAATGGGTCTGAGGGACAGAGAACTGTCCCCCCCTGTTTAAAAAGTGTAAGGACCCCTGCTAATCTATTACTTTAACAAAATACCTGTTACGCTCCAATAGAATAGGATGGTCTGAATATTTGAGCATGAGATTCTTAAGTTGACTCTAACGCATATATTATGTTACCAGTGAACACAATTATTAATTATAAAAATCACAAATTTTTTTCTAGTCCCTTTTTAGATTTAAATCATAGTCTTGGTGTTGGGGGGTTCTAGAAAATGTAGGTTTTAATAGTAGGTTCTCTGCTTCAATTTAAAGTTCTTACACGGTAATGTCTACATCATTAAAGCAACAATAATGAAAAGCATTATGTTTGTTAAAACATGAATTTTAAAATGCGTGTTATATAATAGTAAGACACAGGACAATAATTCAAAGACATGCCTTGCTATCCAGAGTGTATGTACTTCCCACTCACCTTCACTACTGTAGTACAGTTTGCTCCTGCAAGCCCGTTAGGAGTACTTGGAAGAACGTTTGTGAAGGCAGATCTGAAGCATCTCAAAGAGCTACCGGTCTCTACTTCTTAGGTCATGGGTGAGCTACTTTCCATACAATGGGGAGTTTACCCCTTAAAAAAGTAAACATTATTCAATATTCAGTCATTCAAAATGAGCCAAGCCTTAACTTCTAGGAACTTATTCCTTCAGAAGCTGCTGGGCACGCAGTTCCCCTCCTCCATTCATGTTGTTTTCTTTTCTCCACAGTTAAGACGATTTTCCCTTGAAATAAAAAGAGCAGTGTTAGCAACTTCAACAGGTCTTCACACACTCATTCTTCTGTAGACTTCTTCACTGGAATAGAAGTAGAGAAAATGAGGCCCTGGTAGAGTAGTACTTATGTTAAGTAGCAGAACAGGGACCAGGGGTGTCTACTGGGCATGCTCCAAATTCAGACCCTGAGCCAGGTAGGCGGTACACCTGGGTGAGCCCAAACTAGGCCAGGTGGGCTTAATTCAGCCAATGGATTCAACCAGTACCACCAACCATGCCTCCCAGCCGCAGGCCCTAAAGGCTAGAACCTCAAGACCACCATCTCTTCGGCTGCTTCTCAACGTTCTTCTGGGTCTCTCTTGGCTTGGGGGTCTCTCTCTGTCTCTGGCCTCAGCCCACCACGTGTGGGTGCGCAGTCCCTTAAGTTGCCCGTGTTCAGTGACTGTAAAAGCCGAACCTTCTTCTGTCCTTTATAAAAAAAATTTGGATCACAAACCAGGCTTCGGTGTGAATTCTTTCTGGTGGGCAACCAGGAACCGAGGTCTTTCCCACCCGAGGAATCTCACAGTTACACGTTGGGCTGGGCTGAGCAGGGTCAGCCACGTGAAACACTCGCAACTCCCTTGAAGGGCCTGGGGGTTGTGCTGACTCAGCTGCTGCGAGTTGGAGATGGTCCGCGAGAAGAATGTGACCCCGTGGCACTCTCATCACACGTCAGCTGCTGCCGCTCAAGAAGGCAGGGTGAACATCCACGCACACACATGCAACTGAGAGCGACATTCACTTTGCCCACTGTGCCCCGCGCATGCCTAATCATGGAGGGGGGGTGAGGGCCTGGACTTAAGTGACGAAACATGATGGTATGATGATCATGTGGCCAAATTATCTAGAAACCAGCAAAGACTCAGTCAACACCTTTTTGGGGCTGTTACGATAAAAACATCTTACATGAAAAGGAGGATACACCAATTCATTTCTGTGACAGATGTAGATTACCAATTAAAATCCATGGGCGGATAATACTGGGCAAGCATGTTGTTTGCTATGATTGTGCCATTTTCCATGGAAGAAGGGGAGAGAAAATTTGTCCGGAGAGAAACAGTGGTGCGAGGCACATTGAGAAGCATACATGAGGTTCTTATCTTCATGTGTCTCGCTGTTCAGGGATGCAAAAGAACATATTTGTCTCAAAGGGATTTACAGGCCCATATCAATTTATGCCAGGTACGATGTGGAAGATGTGTTACCAGTACTTAATTTGAAATGGTTTATCCTACGCTTTGACCTACCACCAACTGAAATCTCTCCTCTATAGCCAAACACCATCAGAAGCATACCCCACCTCTTTAAAAATGCCATCAGACAAGCATCATACAGTCATATTACACCTGTTTTATAATACAGCCAGACAAGCAGTGTATGAAGATGTATAAGATCATGTAAAATAAAGCAGTACATCATGCTGCCACTACTTCCTTTCCAACGCATACCACCTTAAATTCGAGGGTCAGCCACATGAGAATAGCTATCTTCTTCCAGCAAACTGGCCCACAGTGCCATTTCCAACTTGGCCTCCTCCAAAGCCAGAAACCGTGGGTCAAGAAACCTTTCATTTTGAAACAAGCAACATGGCAATCTAATAGCTGTTCCCATTCATGGTTATTTAAATCCAAGTGCTTAGAAAGTCTGCCTCTTGCCTCCGCTGCTACTCGCCATCATATCGTCAACCAGTGGTATCGCGCCTCTGTGACATTATGCTTCCCCAGCAACACTGTGCATCACCCCACTTACTCCACCCCTAATAAGTCATCTCATATCACATCCTCTCCAACCCTCAGGTACCCTTCACTTGATTTATAGCAAAGCTCTATCCCCCTCCTTATGGACATTTTATTGCCTACATGCCAACTTACATGAGATATTTTCCTCCAGGATCTGTCCCACTTCAACATGGTGGGTCAGCGAAAGGTGCTCACCCTTCTATCCATTACGATCACAATTCTTTGACAGTTCACTGAAGCTCAGGGAACCCTGAGCCCTCTATTTAGAAAAATATATCAGGATATATGGTTTGCATTGAGGCTACCCGTTCCTCCAACCCCACTTCTTGGACTACATCATTGAAATTAGACAAGATCTACACCACATTACCATCTATAATATTTTTAACTGATGATATGATTAAAAATATAAGTACAGGCAACCTCCTAACTAATTTTTAACTGGGAAAGCAGAAGCATCCATACACAGGTGGTGATAAAACATTTAGGGTATTTTCTTTTACAATAGTTTTCACCCCTGCTCTTCGGGCAGACTGCAAGTACATTACTGTAGCTCAGATAATTAGTTCAGAGGAATGCAGCTACATTTTAATCATTTTGTTCATGGGGTAAATTATTCCTGCCCCCCTCCAAAAAAAAAAGAATTGTCCTTGAATCAGTTCTGACTCATAGTAACCGTACAGGATACAAGACAGCGTAGAACTGCCCTATAGAATTTGCAAGACTATAATCTCTACACAAGCAGACTGCCACGTCTTTCTCCTGAGGAGTTCAATAAGAACCACAAACCTTTTGGTTTACAGCTGAGCCCTTAAATGCTGTATCACCAGGGCTCACTAAATTGTCCCAGACATGACTATTGGCAGTATTATTTCCTTAAAATAAAAAGTGTCCACTTTCAAAGCTATTGTTTTTGCTTAAGTCTATGTTATAGGATTTTTTCTCAGCCACATTCTGATGACCTGGGTAAAAGGAGCAAGTTTCAATATGGTTTGGAAAAAGCAAGAAGGCTTTTGTACACCAACCCAGCGTGTAACTTCTAGTGTTCTTTTTCTAAACCCAAATTTCTCTTTTTTCTGTTGTTGAGACTGATTTTCAAGTGAACCCTATGCAAAATTCTAGAACTCCTCCAAATCAAAAGTGTATTTAAGCCGTTGTAGCCCAAATATTTCAAACCCAGCATCAAGTCTCTTTTTATTTCTCTAACTCTGGTCTTATGCCTTAGGCATAATAGGGCCACTAACCCTTTCCTGAGATCCAGTACTCCCCTTATATTCCATATCCAATTAATAAGACCTGTACTTCCTTCCTGGGCCTGAACCCCTGTCTGGGTAATTTATTGTGTATTATATAACCCTGGTGATACAGTGGTTAAAACACTCAGCTGCCAACCAAAAGTTTACCACTTAGAGCCCAGCAGCCACTCCATGAGGAAAAATGTGGGACTCTGTTTCTGTCCTATGGGGTCATTATGAGTCAGAATTTGACACTGAGTTTGGTTAGGTATAGGCCCTCTAGGCCCTCTAGGACTGGGACCTTGGCTAGAATTGCCAGTATAAATCTAAAAAGCTAGATAAATCTTTAATTTTTTAATTTAAAAATGCCCCTGGTGCGAGAAACCTTTTTCTCCTTCCTTGTCTTTGAGTATTTCCTGTAGAAAACTTAAAATTATAAATTCTCTCTCTCTCTCTCTCTCTCTCTCTCTCTCTCTCTCTCTCTCTCTCTCTCTCTCTCTCTCTCTCTCTCTCGTTTATAAATTTAGTTTAAAGCTTAACAAGGCTCATGCCAGTTTTGTATCCCAAGAATGTCTTTTCTTCAGAGCCCTATTATGACAGTGGTTAGGTGCTCAGCTGTTAATCAGAAGCCTTGGAAACCCTATACCAATTCTTTGTCCTATAAGATAGTTATGAATTGGAAACAATTTAGTATACAACTACCCAAATGATGAAATTATTTAAAAGACATTAAAGGTATTTGTTGTTTTCCGGCAGAAATTGTTACAGACCACTCTCAAAATAAATACAGAAAGTTTGCCCCTATCAACTTTACTAAGAAACTAGTGGCAGTCGAATTTCATAGTGATTTTGTGTAGTTATGTGTGTATGGGGTTTGGGTAGCCTAAAGTCTTTCCTTCTTCAAAAGCCAGTGCTCAGGCACTGGAGCTCGCTTAATGCACATATCTCCCACTTTGGGAATCCCAGAATTTAAGGAATCAGGCAGAGGAAGTCACAACTTCCACTGTCATCCAAGAATGGTGCAGTTGTTTACAAATTCCTATAAGCTTTCATACTCCAAATGCAATGGATAAATCAAACTCTTAAAAAGATTATCGATAAAATCTCAGAGATATACTGGATTAAAATGAGAATAGAGATACTAGGAGGGTAGGGGAAAGGTGGGGGGAGAAAGAGGGAATCAATCACAATGATCTACACATAACCCATTTCTAGAGAGATGGACAACAGAAAAGTGGATGAAGTGAGACAGCGGTTGGTGCATGATATGGGGGACGGGATTATCAATTTATAATTTATCAAGGGTTGACAAGTGAGGGAGGGTGGAGGAGGGTGAAATGAGCTGATATCAAGGGCTCAAGTAGAAAAAAATACTTTGAAAATGATTATGGCAACCTATGTACAAATGTGATCGATACAAGGAATATATTATGGATTGTGATAAGAGTTGTAAGAGCCCCCAATAAAATGTTTGTTTTTTTTACAAATGACCATTTGTTGTTGTTTGATCCTTTTGAGTCAGTTCTGACTCATGTCAAACCCATGTAACAAAGGAAAATTGCTCCAGTGGGTTTTATCAAGTGAAATCTTTACAGAAGCAGATAGCCAAGTCTTTCTCCCATGGAACAGCTAGGAGGGTTTACCTGTGTTAAAGATTGAATAACTCCTGGCCTGAAACCACAGCCAGTGCCCCATTTAAATAAACAGTCTCATAATCATGCACTCGTAATCAGGCTAATTGCTTAAAGGGGCTTCTCTCCTCCCTAGAAATCCAAAGTCAGAAGGACCTACCAGAAGATGTCCGCCACCCCTATCAACCTGGAGATTTTGTGTATAGAAAAGGGCCCTGAAGGACGCATAGGCTTCACCATACAAGGAGGGATTCTTTCAAACGCTGTTGAGCACCCACTTATATACCCCAAGACTATCTTTTGGGCGGCATAAGAGCCATCTCTGAAATGTCAGAATCAAGAAGGTGTTGCCCAATAACTCTGTCTCTGTGGAAGTTTAGTACTAAGATGTAACTTCCTGCTTGTTGAAAAGAAATGAGGAATTTTCTTTGTCCTTTGGCCAATTAGCATTCGGGTAATGAATGACATCTACCTGGCTTTATAAAAAGTTGAGAGTTCTGTTTTATCTTTGCAGTCTCTTGAGTGCATTGCCTCTGATACACATCAAAGTCTGGCTTAAAGCTTATTCAGTCTTTTACTCTTTATTTAGCTACAGCTTGTGCAGAGATTTCACTAAGTTCATAGGAGATTTTGTTTAAATATTTTTCTTCAGCCTTGTTGCAGAGTACTTAATGGCTACCTATGTTTTTTGCTCCCTTAACCAAATCTACTTAGCCAAGTGCTTGTAACATACACGCTATGCTGTAGGACAGCAGTTCTTACCCTGTGGGTTGCGACCCCTTTGGGGGTCAAAGGACCCTTTCACAGGGCCAACGAAGACCATCAGAAAACACATATTTCCGATGGTCTTAGGAACCTAGACACCGCTCCTCTATCCGTCTCCAGGCGGATCCACCCACATACAGATATACCTACATACAAGTACCCCGTATGAAGACTCTTGCCCATGCTACACCATGCTTCAAGATAAAGTTTCATTAATTTGCCATTAGAAAAAAATATTTCACAATAGATAATTACGTATTATTTTGTGATTCATCACTATGCTTTAATTAGGTTCAATGTGTAACAATGAAAATATATCCCGCCTATCAGATGTTTACATTATAATTCATAACAGTAGCAAAATTATAGTGATGAAGAAGCAATGAAAAAAATTTGATGGTTGGGGGACACCACAACATGAGGAACTTTATTAAACGGTCATGGCTTTAGGAAGGTTGAGAACCTCTGCTCTAGGATGCTTTCTCACTCTTAGGTAGCTAGTTCAGGGACAGGGGGTGTCCCTCCCATGCCTGCACAGGACTCCCTAAAGGAGGTTAGAAAGAAATCAGGTGACTGTTAGATGCCCATGAAGACTCCCAAACTGAGCATGCTCAAATTCAGACCCCATCCCCTAAACCCCCAGCCAGGTGGGAGGTAAACCTGGGCAGTCCAAACTAGGCCCAGGCCCATGACATCACCCAGGTGGTTTAGGGTTAACCAATACCTTCAACCATGCCTCCCTCACACAGCATGTGAGCAGAATAAAGACAGGAAGCACGTTCTGGGATTTCCTCTTACTCTATTCTACTCTGCTACTAGTCCATGGCAAATCAGAGGGGGCACCCGTTCCGCACAAGGATGTGGGTGTGTGTTCCATGAGGTTGCTCGTGCCCAGTTGTGGCCTTTCACATGGCTAATGTAGCAGGTATCCTTGGAGACTGTAAAACCTGACACTTGTCCTGTATTTCATAAAAATCCACTTAGATTAGAAAACGGACTCCGGTGTAGATTTTTGCATGCTGTAAAGTCAAGAACCAAGGCCTTATTCACTTGAGGAACCTTATAACACTGGTTGAGCTCTCTGTCTAAGCAGAGTCAATTGTTTCAGTTACCAAATCAATTGGAAGCCATTTGTAATTGTAGTTGTGAAATATATCAATAAATGTTATATAAAACAATGAAATAGCACTATATTGTTTCAACAAGCTAAATGCAGAAATGAAATGGGACCATATCTGACCTCCTCTGACTTCGCTAGGTAAAAGGAGAACCCCATTTCCATGATGTTTCCTATGTGGCAGAGGCCAGACATGTCTTTTCCCTCCAATCTTCTTTAGCCTATTCTGATACCAACTATCCCTCCCACCACACTGCATTTCTGTGCTGGGTTTCATAATCAATTGTAATAGCCATATAGAATTCACAGAAAATACAATTATGGAGTTATGAGAGAAATTAACAGGTTATAAGTCAGGATCAAAAATTCTAAGGGTACAGTTCTTTTGTCTGCAGCACCTTTTCTTGGTTGTGCCAGTAAGCACAGTCCTGGCTGGTCCTCAGCCTCTTAGCTATGCTATCCTTTGCCCTCAGCCCTGTTCCATCAGGTGTGACAACCCTCCTTTCACATTGATAAATGTCCACAGACATCCCACTCTGTAAATCAGCCTCCTTCCCAAAGGAGCCAGTGGCCCAGGAAGCCCACTCGTCTATTACATGTTACTGCTGCCTTCTCTCCACAAAGAAATCTAGGAATCCAAAAGATGCACTTTGCTCATGACTCTTGGATAGTCATGGAATTCTCCATTCCTGCTTCTGAGATGGCTCCTTTTTATACCCTGAGAAATGACAAAACTGACCCAAATTCTGTCGTGTTAGTCTCACACACCCTATTTGCATGCTACCACCAAGTCATTTGGTAGGAGATACAAGGACTATGGCTAGAAGCGCCATACCAAGTAATTTAGCTGTGCCACACTAAGTTCTATAATTTGGCAAATAATTAAGTCCTTGGTGAAAAGGGGCAACCAAACAGTGAGACCCTTGAAAAAGAGAAGCCCAACTACTATATAAATAACTTCTAATCAAATTCAATTTTTAAATCAGATTGTAGGAATATAATTTTCATAGAGTAATGTGTACTCATTTAAGGATCAGTGGGTTTTGGCAAATATACAAACTAGTATATATCACAATCAAGATACAGACAATATCCATACTACAAAGTTTTCATTCCAGACCTTTAGTAGCCAATTTTTCTCTCATTGCATTGCTGGCCTCAGGCAACTATTGATAAGCTCTGTCACAATAGATCAGTTTTGCTTGTTCTAATGTCTCATCTAAATGAAATCATATGGTATATGTCCCTTGGTATACTATTTCTTTTTTCCCTCTGATAATTTTTATTATATAATAGAATCCCATTTGAAAATGAAAGCACATAATATACTACGCAAATGAGGAAAATATTTGCAATGTTCTATTCACATGTAACCTTCCCAGAGTTCCAGTATCAAACAGAACAAGTGTGTGTGTTATCGCAATCAAATAACAGGAATTAGCCATTGAGCTACACAGATGCTGCTCATAAAATTCTCTTAACAATCTACAAATTTACTTAACACAAAAATGTCTATTTAAATGATAAGTACCATTAGGAGACGAATTTAACCTTTGCTGTAGAACTTCTACCAGGCTTTGGCTTCAAGTATATAGCAGAAAAACCCATTTTAAGTCAATAATATCAGATCTTGAATGCATACAATTTCATCAGGACATATTGGAACAAATCAGAATTTTAGATAAATCTGGATATAAAATATTAGAAAATTGTGTAATTTCAAGGATTTTTTTAAGAAAGCGCAATTAAAAATGCAAAGAGGAACCTTTTAAATAACCAGGTAAGTTTAAATTGATGGACTACAAATCTTAAGATCTCAGAAAATCTTTGATTTAATAATTAATAACCTTTTGAAAGCATATAATTTCAGAGCAAGATAGAAATACTGATAGTTCCTGAAAGGTAAAGAGGTGATTGATTCTAAAAATCGAAGTAAATATCACTCTCCTGCTATGTAATTACAATGGCTGAACAATTGCCTATCTTTAATTGGGTAAATGTTCATCTTTACAGTTGCTTATGAAGAAATGTTTGCATCAATTATACAAGACTCAACTTCATATATGAAAAGACATTTGTCATGCGTATGATCTAAAATCCCAGGTAGGGTTCTACCCACCTTAAAAAAGGTATTGGGCATGGGGGGAAGAGTGAGACATACTTGTCAATTTAATGAGTTCGGCTTCCTTGCTGAAAGTGTAAGTTCATTCTCATACACCCGCCCCAGCCCCATTCCTACTTCTCAAATATAATTCAAAAGTTACATATGAGGGGAAAATAGAGACAAGGGACTTTCAGAGTTTGGGTGGTAGTGGCTTATAACTAATAGGTAACATCAAAAAGGTCACTTTTTAATCACTGAATAGGCACACACACCACACACCACACACACACACACCCCTCCCACCCCTTTTCAAATTAGGGAAGCTTTAGTTTGCTATGAAAGCTTACTACCAGAGAGTATAAGAAGCTACTTTGCTCAGTAGATACACAGTCCTGCCCAAGCTAGAATAGCATAGGTTTTATCATTCAATTTCAGAAAGTTAAGAAAAATTAGCATCTCCCCCTATGAACCAGATTCTCTAAAAAACTCTGTCAATGATCCAGACAGGAATGAATTTCTGAAGCCAGGATTAAAGAGATTCCTCCTTCTTCCCTCCAAATCTTCCTTTACTATACTTGGCACAATTGATGTATATATGGATTGTGATAAGAGTTGTCTAAGCCCCCCAATAAAATGATTTCCTTTAAAAAGGCCTCTGCTGCCTCTGGACCCCATGACCACCCAGACATCAGGCATGGGTTCATGTGCCACTTTTCATTCTTTTGGTGAACATAATGTTTTTAAATTAATGTGGTTTTGTGGTATTCATATCTTCTTCTGTTGAAGTGTCTGTTGAAATCTTTCCCCCATTTATATTCTGATGCTTGTTTTATTATTGAGATGGAAAATATCTCTACATATTATATGAGTCCTTTATCAGAGACGAAGTAGTTATTAGTTCGGCTGCTAACAGTACGGTCTGCAATTCAAAACCATAGCGGCTTTCTACTTTTGTAAAGAATTAGACTTGGAAACCCACAGGGGAAGTTCTACCCTGTCCTGCAGAGTCACTATGAGTCAGCATTATTTGAATGGCAAGGAGTAGAATACGTATACCTTTATAACTTGCTTTATATAAAGGGTAAATTTTCCTTTGGTTGGTTGGTGGGTTTTTTGTTTCTTTGTGTTAAATCATTTTATTGGGGACTCACACAACTCTTATCAAAATCCATCCATCCATCCATTGTGTCAATCACATTTGTACATACGTTGCCATCATCATTCTCAAAACATTTATTTTCTACTTGAGCCCTTGGTATCAGCTCCTCATTTTCCCCTCCCTTTTTGCTTCCCCTCCCCCATGAACCCTGGATAATTTAAAACTTATTATTATTTTGTCATATCTTATACCATCCAACGTCTCCCTTTACCCATTTCTCCGCTGTCCATCCCCCAGGGAGGAGGTTATATGTAGATCCTTGTATTCTGTTCCCCCTTTCTGCCTCACCTTCCCTCCACCTTCCTGGTATTGCTACTCTCACCACTTGTCCTGAGGGGTTCATCTGTCCTGGATTCCCTGTGTTTCTAGTTCCTATCTGTACCAGTGTACATCCTCTGGTCCATCTGAATTTGTAAGGTAGAATTGGGATCATGATATTTTGGGGGGAGGAAGCATTCAAGAACTAGAAGAAAATTATATGTTTCAACATTGCTAAACTGTACCCTGACTGGCTCGTTTCCTCCCCACAGCCCTTCTGCGAGGGGATGTCCAATTTCCCAAAGAAGGGCCCAGGGCCCCACTCCACTCTCTCCCTCATTCACAATGCTATGATCTTTTGTTTGTTTCAGATGCTTGTTTATCCCACCTATCCCTTCTAGGTAGATATGCTATGTACCATCACAAGACTGAGTACAATGAAGCAACAATAGAAAGTAAAACAATAGCTACAACAACAACAACACAAAAAACTCTATAAATATTTCAGGGTCTATTTGTTGTCCTTCACGAGTGTTTCCAGTCAAGTCTAATGCGGTGCCATGCCATGGCCCCATATCTATCCCTGGAGATTTCATTGCTCTGCAACCCCCGCTGCTCTGCTGCATGCCCCAGAGTTTGACTTCGGCATAGTGAGCTCAGGGCAGGCACAATTCCCACCGTGTGTCTCTAGTGTTGTTCCCAATGGTGCTATGGGTCGATGAGGAACACTGTGTCCTGTGGTGAAGCCAGCCCTGTGGTCATCTCTATACATTGCTGCTCTGAGCAGAAACATTGTCCTTGGGGTTTGGTGAACCCAAATGTGCTTCACTCTTTTTTCCCCCTTTCTCCCCTCTTTGGCTCCTGTGTGTTCTGATCAGACAAGTCACTCTCCTTGAGCTGTTGCTTCAGTGCTGTCCTATGAAGTGAATTCTTCGGGGGGCGGGGGGGTAGTACTGTCTACTTAGTTGGTAATGGGGCCAGCCCTCAGGTCTCTGTATCGGTTCCCTGCTTCATGTCAGTGTGTTGCATTCCTGTCTTGGAGCACCAGGTTGAAGTCTGGTCCTTCTTTCCCTGTGGAGACACAATCAACACACTCCCCCTGTGTGGGTTAGTGCCCTGTTCCCCCAGCTACCCATGTCTTCCCCCGCCCCCTCCTTTTTAGTATCCCATACGTATCCCTGAGTTTAGCCTGACCCCTGCCATATTTCCTGGACCTTACCCCAGGGACATATGTATACAGTAGCTTCTTCCCTATTCCCCCTTCGAATTTTTTTAGCTTACCTCGGTGGTCTCATGTAGTACTTATCCTTTTGTGCTTGGCTTACTTCGCTCAGCATAATTTCCTCCAGTTCTTCCCATACGGGATATGCTTCATGCGTTCATCACTGTTTTTAAGGGATGCATAATACTCCATTGTATGTATGTACCTGAGTTTTTTAATCCATTCGTCTGTTGATGGAAATTTAAACTGTTTCCAACTCTTTGCAATTGTGAACTGTGCCACAATGAACACTGGGGCACAGATGTCTGGCCGTGGTTTGTTTGTTTGTCACTTCTGTATATATGCTCAGTAGGGGGATTGCTGGATCATATGGTAACTCAATGTCCAGCTGTTTTAGATATCGCCTAATTGATTTCCATAATGACTGTAGATGCCTACAGTTCCACCAGCAGTGGACAAGATTTCCTATCTCTCCATATTCCCTCCAACACTTGTCACTTTCTGATTTCTTGAATTGGACTATCTTTCAGGGTGTTAGGTGGTATCTCATACTTGTTTTAATTTGCATTTCCCTTATGGCTAGAGATCTGGAACATTTTCTCATATATTTATTGACCATTTGGATTTCTGACCTTAGGAAACTCCTGCTCAGGCCCTTTTCCCATCTTCTGAGTGGACAATTGTTGTTTTTTCTTGTAGGTTAGCAGAGTATTGTATATTTTAGTAATAAGGCCTTTGTCTGATGTGTCATTGCTAAAGATGTTTTCCCATTTTGTGGTCTCTTATTACACTATTGGCGAATTCTTGCAATTTACATAAATGTTTTATCTTTAGTATATTCCACTGGTCAATTTGTGCCTCCTCTGCATTTGTGTCCTTCTCAATTTCCAATAGCCTATGTAATCCCTGTGCAAAGGTTTTCAGGTTTGTCCCAATTCCCTCGATAATGGACCTAATAGTTTTGTGTTTCACATCAAAGTCTGTGATCCACCTTGAGTTTATTCTTGTGTATGGAGTGAAGTGAGGATCTTGGTTCCTTTTTTTGCAGCTACGTATCCATTTTTTCCAGCACCACGAATTGAAGAGGGCATCCGCTTTCGATTTGATATTTTTTGGAACCTTATCAAAGATCAGTAGTCTATATGCTGTTGATTTTATTTCTGGGTTTTCAATCCTTTTACATTGGTCTGAATATCTATCATTATACCAATACTACGCTGTTTTGACCACCGCGGCTTTACAGTAGGTGCTAAAGTCGGGTAAAGCAAGCCCTCCAACTTTGTCTTTCTCTTGAGTTTTCTGCTAATCCTTGGTTTCGTCCCTCTCCATATGAAGTTGGTAATCTGTCTTTCCAACTCTTTGAAGAAAGATTTTGGAATGTGGATTGGGATGACATTGAACTTTTATAGTGCCTTGGGTAGAATTGACATCTTTACAATATTGAGTCTACCGATCCTTGAACATGGGCTCTCCTTCCATTTGTTGAGGTCACCCTTGGTTTTTTTTAAGAGTGTTTTGTAGTTTTCCTCATACAGATCTTTTGTTTTGGGAGTCAGATAAATACCTAGATTTCAATTTGTGTTTGGCTATTATGAAGCATATCCTTTTTTGATCCCCTCTTTTGTGTTCTTGTCCGATGTGTACAGTAGTGCGATAGACTTCTGATTGTTGATCTTGTAACCTGGTACTCTGCCATGTTCCTCTATTGCTTCCAGTACTCCCCTCATGGAACTTTAGGATTTTCCATATATAAATTCATATCTTCTGCGAATAACGATATTTTCACTTCTTCCTTTCCCAGGCAAATATTTTGATGTCCTTTCTTTGCTTAATATTGTTAGCTAGGACCTCCAGTATGATGTTAAATAGGAGTGGTGACAAGAGACAGCCTTTTCTAGTCCCTTTTTTCAGAAGACTTGATCTCATCTTTTCTCCATTGACTACCACATTGGTTGTTGGTTTTTCATATATACCTTGAGGAATTTCCCTTCCATTCCTATCTTCTTGAGTGTCTTAAACATGAATTGGTGTTGGGTGTTGTCAAATGCTTTTTCTGCATCTATCGATTTTATCATGTGGTTCTTATACTTTTTCATTTCAATGTGATGAATAATACTAATGACCTTTTGTATGTTGAACCATCCCTGCATCCCTGGTATGAATCCCACTTGGTCATGGTGAACTATTTTTTTAATACACTTTTGTATTCTGTTGGCTAGTATTTGTTAAGGATTTTTGCATCAATATTCATTAGGGAAATTGGTCTGTAGTTCTCAATTCTTCTGAGATCCTAGCCCAGTTTAGGTATCATAGTTATACTAGCTTCATAGACGGAATTTGGGAGTGTGCCATCTTTTTCTATGTTCTGGAAGAGCCTTTGTAGGATTGATGTCAGTTCTTCCATGAATGCTTGATAGAGTTCCCCTGTAAACCCATGTGGTCGAGGTGATTTTTTGGGTGGTAATCCTTTGATAACCTTGTCTATTTCTTCTTTTGATATGGGTCTGTTGAGGTTCTTCACGGCCATTAGGGATAATCTAGTGAGGGATTGTTTTTCCAAGAATTTGTCCATGTCTTCCAAGTTTTTTTAATTCATTGGAGTACAGTCCTTCATAGTACTGTGTAATTATCCTTTTGATTTCACTGTGGTCCATTGTAATATTCCCTCTTTCATCCCTCATCCTTGCTATTGAAATGTGTTCCTTCCTTTCTTTGATCAAGTTCGTGAGAGGTTTGTCGATTTGATTTATCCATTCAAAGAACCAACTTTTAGCATCATTGATTTTTCCAATAGTTTTCTTATTTTCTCTCTCCTGAATCTCAGATCTAATTTTTATTATTTCTTTTCTCATGCTGTTAGTTTCATTGTCTTGCTGACTCTTCTGTATTTGCTGTAAAATTTGTGCCAGTGTATCAATCATAAGCCTCTCCTCCTTCTTTATGTGTGCTTGTAATGCTATGAGACTTTCTCTGCTGACTGCCTTTGCTGTGTCCCATAAGTTTTGGTATGTCATATTTTCATTCTCATTGGTTTCTAGAAATTTCATAATATCATCTCTGATTTGAGCCAGTATGCACTCCTTTCGCACTAGAGAGTTATTCATTGTCCAGTTGTTTCCCCTTGATTTCTTTATCTTCCTTTTGTTGATTTCCAATCTTATGGTACAGTGGTCAGAGAGGGAGGTCTGTATGATACCAATGTGCTTGAAGCTTGAATTTACGTAGTTTTGACTTATGCCCTAGCATGTGGTCTATTTTCATATATGTGCCTTGTGGGCTTGAAAATAATGTGAATTGTTTTGTATTTGGGTGGAGAGCTCTGTAGATATCTATCAGGTCAAATTGTATAATTATAGTGTTTAGATCTTTAGCCTCCTTGTTGAGTTTCTTTCCATGTGATCTATGTTTCACAGAGAGCACTGTATTGAAGTCATCTACTATAATTGTGAGGCTGTGATTTCTTTTTTCATCTTTTGGAGTGTTTGATTGACATATTCCGCTGGATGCTTGTTTGGCAAGTAAATGTTTATAATGCTTAGTGGTTCTTTATGTATTGTTCCCTTGAGCATTATATAGTGCCCATCCTTATCTCTTTTAATGGTTTGTACTTTGAGATCAATTTTTTGTGAGACTAGGACTGCAACACCTGCCTTTTGTGAATTGCTGTTTGCTTGGTATATTTTCCTCCAGTCTTTGATTCTCAGCCTAAATTTGTCTGTAATATTGAGATGTGTCTCCTGTAGGCAGCAGATCGAGGGTTGTGTTTTCCAAGCCAGTCTATTAGTCCCTGTCTCTTAAGGCCTGAGTTCAATCCAATGATATTCAGGGTTATTACATCTATCTGTGGACCCTGTGATGTCATTTTATCCCTCTTGTGTTGGGTGTTTTCCTACCTCCATTTCTTCCCGTGGGTTGTGCATATGTGTATTTGTGGTTCATTCTTGCCTGCTTTCCATTTTTGAGCCAATGTTATCTTGGAATCTTTTTTTCCTTTGGTAGTCTCTGGGTGGAGTTGTTCTGTGTGGCAGTCTCTTGTATGTGTTGGTGAGTGTTGTTCTTCTGCCCACACTGGGTTAGCAAGGATATTTTGTAGTGTTGGGTTCCTTTTAGCACATTCTTTAAGACTTTTCTTGTTTGGAAAGACTCTCACTTCTCCACCAATTTTGATAGATAATTTGGCTGGATAGAGTGTTCTTGGGTTTGCCTTATTTCCCTGCAATTTTTGGAATATGCTGCGCCACTGTCTCCTCTTCTTCATAGTGTCTGCTGATAGGTCTGAACATGTTCTTATCTGCTTGCCTTTATATGTGTTTGCCAGTTTTTTCCCTAGCTGCTCACATAATTTTCTCCTTTTCCTCATAGTTGGATAGTTTATCAACTATATGTCTCGGTGACTTCTTGGTATTTACTCTAGCTGGCATTCTTTTGGCCTCCTGGATAGTTGCCTGATTTTCGTTCTTAAGCTAGGGAAGGTTTCCTCCAAGCATTCCATCACTATTTTGGATGTTGGTTTCCTTGGTGTGCATTCCTCCAGCAGGCCGATAATTCTGGTGTCGTTCCTTCTCATAACGTCAGACATAGCTCTTAGGTTTTCTTCAGCTTCTCTGATGGACTTGTTGGACTTTTTCTCACATTTATTAATTTCTGCTTGTGAATCCTCTAGGTCACTGGTGTGGTTCTCTGCCTCCCCCATTCTCTGTGTGAAGGCCGTGAGTTTGTTATTAGTTTTGTTATCTTGCTCCTGAGTTCTCTCTTTAGGAGGTTGGTATTGGTGTTTTAGCGGGCTGCCTTTAGCCAACTTCCTTGAGGAGTTGTATTTCACCTTTGTCCTGCTAAGGTTTCCCTCTCACCTTATGGGCTGTTTGCAGTTGTGCATGCTGCAGTCTGATAAAAAGTGTTGACCCCAGTGCAGGGGAGCATATTTAGGGGATGGGTTGGGGATTGGGTAATCTGTTTCTGGCTAGGGTTACTTCTCACAGGTAGGCGGGTGTGAGGGTGGCTGCCACTGGCATGCTGATCCACTGCTTGGAGAACAGAGGGTGGGGAATATTGTGCAGGGAGAAGGGAGAATGCAGTGAGCAAGTCTCTAAGGCTTGGGTCCCTGTGCCACAGGTGCATAAACTTCTGCCAGACTTGTCTCCACTGCCTGGCAGGCCTGAAGCGGTGTGGCAGGATGGGGACCTCTGAGTGCTTGTGTGTTTGTATGCGCGCATGTGTGTATGGGGTGGGACAGGGAGGGGGCTGGCTGGCAGATCTGTGAGGAGGGCAGGAATGGGGTGGGCACCTCTGGGCTGAGATCTCTGAGTGTGGGGGCAGTCTGGTGGGTGGTTTGCAGAGCACAAAGGCAGGGCCACAGCCTCTGCCTTCTGCCTGGTTGCACTGTGGTCCTACGCCTCCCAGTAGGAGAGCACACAGATGGGGCATGAATCTCTGTGGGAGGGGGGGTATGCTGCCTGGAACACCCACACAGCCCCAGGTACCCTGAGTCAGGGTGGGGGGTACTGGCAAACGATTCTACATGGGACGCCGTGGCAGGGCGCAGCCTCTGCCATGCACCTGGCTGCCCTATGGCGCTGGTCCAGGCAGAGCAGGCACCCTGAGCGCCACTCAAGAGGCCACGGGTGTCCACAGGGAGCGCTGGTGAAAGGGTGGGAGTCCACTTCTGTTTCAGAGAAGTGCTCTGAGTAGTCTTGGGAATCAACGGACAGACTTGATACCCCTACTAGGCCCCCAAAAGTTCCCACTCATCGATCTCCTCGGGGTTCTGGGCGTGAGCTACCTATCTTCTCCTAACACCTGGTTGATGTTTTTTATTTGTTCTTTTTTGAGGTTTAGTACAAGGCTGTAAACATTTTTTTCCAGAAATTTTATACCTCTGTTTTTGTTTTGTTTTTTAATGCTTGAATCTATAGTGAACTTAAAATAATGTTTATGTATGATATAAAGTAATAACCAATTTTTTGCAGATGGAATTGTGTTAGGCTAGGTTAACTAAGGAAATGAATTCAGTGATACTCTAGTCTATGTCTAAGAAAAAGATTTAGATCATGCAGTAATTATATATCAAGAAAGTATCCCAGCCCAGTCCAACTCAAGTCCATAAGTCTGATACTAGTGCATAAGTCCTCTTCAGACTCATATAATCACCTGCAATGATGCAGAATTCAAGAAGATCAAAGGACAGTGGGTACAAAGCCACTTGTATCCAAATTCAGTGGAAACATCACAAGCTCTGGCTGCTCTCAGGGTAGTCAGCAAGCAGTGAAGGGAAAGACAGGGTGAGTGGGAGGTTCCCTGGGCTCTACCTATGAGAAGATCACTTCCACAAGGAAATGCCATCAGTCTGTGACCTGATTGACAGGTTAGAGGCCACCCCTACACCTTCAAGTTGACATAAAATTATATAACTAGCACAGTAATCTAAATCGTTCAGTAATAATCATTGTAAAGACTATTTTTCTCTAATGAATTTCCTTGGCAGCTTTGTCAAAAAATAAATTGACTATATATGTGTGGGTTTATTTCCAGACTTTCCAGTCTGCCTCAAATCTGTAAGTCAAAGTAGACTTAAAAATTATGAATATTACCGGTGGTGTGCTGGTAAATGTTTACTGAGTGGCTTTTCAAGACCTGGGGAAAAAAAGAAAGGATAGAAGCACCAGATTTATAGAATTTGTATAGTTGGTTGACAACAAGTAAAATCTTCACTCATGCAATTTTCAAGGTATCTATGTCTTTTCTTGAAAATCCCAGCTGCCTCACATGCCAGATTTTATATATATATATATATTCTACTCAGAAAGTCCTCTACTTCTCTACTTGGATACCTTCTCACTATTCTAAGGCTTAAAAAGTGCTTCAGGAAGAAAACTGAGGTAACCATCAGGATCCCTTTGTTTATTTCCCTTCTCTCAGAGATCACAGACCTACTTTTATCCAGTTCTTTAGTTGTCTATGGCAGGATGTCAAATGGTATCAAAAATACTTTCTAATTCAGTGTAAAAGCTTTATTTTTAAATGGGAACATGTAATTACAATACCTCCATATATTTGAGGCCATCTTATAACATGAAACAGAGTTCAAAAGAAACTTGTAGGAAAGAGAGAGACTATAGAAAGCTGAAGAAAATATTTTAAAATATATATAATATCTTTACAGTTAAGATATTCTATTCATGAAACACAAAATGGTGCTTGCTCATACAGATATATATATTCATAAAACAAAGAAATCATATAAATTAAATATATACAAATATGTATATATAAATATTAATATCTTTATGATATTAGACAAATGGGAACATAAGTTATAGATCTAAAGAAAGTTGAATAAGTTTCATGGGAGTTAGAACAAAGGAAATGCACAGTAGGATAAAAATAAAATATATTGCTCCAGGAGATTCAACATCTAACTAGTAGTGGTTTCAGACAGAAAGAAAATAAAGGGAAGAAAATTAAATTAAAAATTCAAGAAGAGTTCCCAGATTAAAGGGGTGTGTCTTCTCTGCTTTAAAAAGCTCAGTACAATGAATATAAGGCAGATCATCAAGAAACTTCAGAATAACAAGAATGATGAGATTTTTAAAAAACTTTTCAGAAACAAAGACTATGTGACATACAATGGAGTATAACAGAGGATAACATTGGGCATTTTAATAGGAAGAAGGCAGAGAAGTAATGCCTGTGAAATTTGAGATCTAAAGATCAGCATTTTCACAAAGACAATGTTCAGAAGGATTAAAAAAGAAAGTGCAATGGAAATAGGAAATGCAGGGAGGAAGTGGGATAAGTGATGTTACATTGTGTGCATTGCAACTGTGGGTTCCCACCCTTTTCTTAACATCAATCAAATATGAAGATAGAATAGTCACTGTCCGACATGCCAGGTATGATATGCGATGTGAGAATAAGCTCCACCAACAAAAAGAAATTTTAAAATGATACATGAAATCCAGAAAATGAAACCAGTACGAAAGAGAAATAAAGTGCCTTGAGGAGAGTGAACAGAATCTCCAAAATAAGTAGTAGAACATACCTTCAAAGCAACCAGTGCCGGTTGAAGATGATGTGGAATTTAAGGAGACATGACTTCACAAGACCAAATGCTTTTCTTGTTAGTTGACACTGAATCCATTACAACTCTTGCCTAAGTGATGCAAATGACTCTCACTTAACAGCTGGTTTAGGTGGCAGTTCAAACCCAGCCAACATTACTTCCATAGAGATTCCAATCATTAACCAGTTTGGGCTGTCAGGAACTTGGTTTGGATTGCTTGCTTTGAGGGTGTCCAATGAATGGCAATCCGGGCTTACAATATCATGTTAGTCCGGTTCACTAGAGAAACAGATTCATAGACACTCATATGTGTTTAAGAAAGAGCTTTAAATTGAGGTAGACTAACAAAAGAAACTCCATTTTCGTATGATGCTAAGTAACTTGCCCATTTCTCCCTCCCATCTCAGAAAGTTGACTGTTAGTTGACAGGCCCATTCTCCGTCTCCTTATGGGAAAATCACCGCTGCTGATTAATTTTAGAATGTACTCCCATGTTCACAGGTTCTGGACACAAAAATTAGTTTTGAGTATTCATTTGTTATGATTCAATATTGTTACCTTTTATGTTGTAATCTGAATAGTGTAGTTAATCTTGTCATGATAACCAGTATGTTGTACTCAAATGTGGTATTGTTTCATTTATGATAAGGAATATACCTTGTAATCCATGCTTGCTCTTCTCAAAGTTACCAGAATGTTATAATCAATGCTGTACCCTGTAATGCTCCCTAACCCTAAAGAATAGTAACATTAATTTACTTTTCTGCATCTTTCCATGCTTGCTAAAGTCTTAGACAAAGGATAAATGAGTTTTTTACCTTTTAAAGATGGACTGAAAGTTCAACTAGATACTGCAACCAAAGAATCACTTTTAGATTCTAGCAGTCTGGTTATCACTAAATAAAGACTCTTCTAAATTATCAAGACATTATGATGGCTGCTATTTATTTGAACCCACAACAATTTAAAAGAGCAAGCAATTGTGTGTTTAAAAAACATCACAGCCCAGTCCAGATCAAGTCAATAAGTCCAATATTAGCCTTTATGTCTGATACTAGTCCATTAATTCCTCTTGAGACTCACACAGCAAATGCAGTGATGACCAATGCAGGATTTTCACAGGCTGGTGCGTGTCTCCAGTGGCAGTGAAAGCATCTCAACACTGGTGCATGTCTTCACATGTCTCCAGTTTGCTGAGTGTCTCAACAGCAGGAAAGGGAGGGCAGAGAGAATAGATCGGGCTTCCAATGAGTTATTTATCTCCATTGCACCTCTAAATGAGGTCATCAAGCTGTGCGACTGATTGACAGGCTTGATTCCACCTCTTCACTCAAGTTGACAGTTTATGTAACTGTCACAGATATATTTACTATTTTATTGCCCTCCTCACTTTATTATGACATGTATTAATCTAGTAGGCATGTTTCTGCCATGGTGAATAAATGTGATTGAAAATTCTGCCATACAAGCAGCCCCCACTGTTTATTCAAATAGTGCCCAATTACTTAAGAGTTTAATCTATACAAGTCAACAATTCATGTATTACAGTTCATAGTTGGCCTATATTTATATTATTTCCTTTTCTCAACAGTGTTTTAAGTTCTATTCCATTGGGTAAAGTAATGACACTATCAACAGAATTACCTTATGTCCCGGGAGATGATTATTAAGGTTCTCTAACATGAAACAATAATGATGCCTCTAACATGAACCAAAAACATATATAAATCATAAATATATGGATAGATTTGGAGCTCTAACTTAATTCTAGCCCCAATCTAAGTATAATTTGTTCTTATGACATAGCCCTGTTGATGCTTACCCTCATGAAAAGATCACTGAAGATACAGGTGCTATAGCAAAGTATGGTGAAGAAACTAGAATCTACTTTCTCCGCGGTTCTCAACCTGTGGGTCGCAACGACTCCTTTACAGGGTTCGCCCAATTCATAGCAGAAGCAAAATTACAGCTATGAAGTAGCAACGAAAATAATTTTATGGTTGGGGGCCACCACAACATGAGTAACTGTATTAAAGGGTCACAGCATTAGGAAGGTTAAGAGGCACTGAACTACATGGTGCAGAGCAACCAGAAAGAATAGCATCTGGGGTCTTAGAAGTTTGTCTTCAAATGAGCTTAAATTATGAACACCTGGAATGCAGGAGGCTATGAATGACAGTGGGAACTAAAAATTCATTTAAAAAGCCCCCACATGGATGAAGCCTCAGGTGAATCCCCTTTGACCATAGTTGAGGGACGTGACTAGCCTCGCTACCATGCAGAGTGCACTGGAAAGTGAATTACTATAGATGCAGTTAGGTCAAAATTTGGCACCTTATCATTTGATTTCGCTGTTGACCCATTTAAAATTTGTTATACTTTTTAATATTTTCTATTTTCTTTCTTTTTTATGTTTTGTTATTATTGTTGGTTTGCTTCTCTTGTTGTCATGTTTAAATATTATTCTGTGCATAAAATCCAGGATACGTAAATCTGTAAAGACAGTAATTGGATTAATAGTTTTTATGGGATATGGAGAGCTAATAACGATGAGCACAAGAAAGAAGAAAATGTTCTAAAACTGATTGTGGTGCTGATTGTACAACTCTTTTTTTTAAATCTGATTGAACTATTGTATTACATGAGATGTGAATTTTAGGACAATAAAACTGTTTTTAAAGCCTGGTTCTACTCTCTAATATGTGAGGTCATCAAAGGAAAAAAATTAAACTGATAAATTATTTTTTTTCTATAGTCAGTGTTAACAGCTGTAATGAATTTGTAGAAGGTCCATAGAAAATTAAAACAAATATGAACCAAATATTCAAAAGAAAAACAGAATTCATAATAAATAAAATGTAAGCATGACCTGCTCCAATACTCAGTTGGCCATACACAATATTTTGTTGTTGTTTCTAGGTGCCATCAAGATGGTTGTGACCTATAGCAAACCTATGCACAACAGAACAAAATATCACCTGGTCCTTCACTATCCTCCCAATTGTTCCTATATTTTAGTCCATTGTTGCAGCCTCTGTGTCAATTCATCTTGTTGAAGGACTTCCTCTTTTTCAATGTCCCTCTACTTTACTAGCATGAAGCCCTTCTCCAGGGACTGGTCTCTCCTAACAGCATGTCCAAAACACATGAGATGAAGTCTCGCCATCCTTGCCTTTAAGGAGCTTTCTAGCTGTACTTCCAAGAGAGGGTTTTTTTTGTTTGTTTTTTTTGTAGTTCATGGTACTTTCTCTCTTCTCAAGCACCACAATTCAAATGGATCTATTTTCCTTCAATCTTCTTTATTCAACGTTCAACTTTCACGTACTTACAAGGAAACTGAGAATACTACAGCCTAGGTCAAACACACCTTGGTCTTCAAAGTATCATCCTTCTTTTTCAACACTTTAAAGAGGTTTGTGAAGCAGATCTACCTAATACAACACATCTTTTATTTTTTAATCGTTTTATTAGGGGCTCATGCAACTCTTATCACAATCCATACATACATAAATTGTATAAAGCACATTTGTACATTCATTGCCCTCATCATTCTCAAAACATTTGCTCTCCACTTAAGCCCCTGGCATCAGCTCCTCATTTTTCCCTCCTTCCCCACTCCCCACTCCCTCATGAACCCTTGATAATTTATAAATTATTTTGTCATCTTACACTGTCTGACATCTACCTTCACCCACTTTTCTGTTGTCCATTCCCCAGAGAGGAGGTCACATGTAGATCCTGGTAATCAGTCCCCCTTTTCCAATCTACTCTCCCTCTATCCTCCCAGTATCACCACTCACACCACTGTTCCTGAAGGGATCATCCACCTTCCCTGGATTCTCTACATTTCCAGTTCCTATCTGTACCAGTGTACATCCTCTGCTTTAGCCAGATTTTTAAGGTAGAATTGGGATTATGATAGTGGGTGAGGAGGAAGCCTTAAGGAACTAGAGGAAAACTTTATGTTTCATCATTTCTACATCATACCCTGACTGGTTTGTTTCCTTTCTGAGACCCTTCTCTAAGGGGAGGTCCAGTGGCCTACAAAAGGGCTTTGCATCTCCACTCCATACTAACCCCCTCATTCACTATGACAAGATTTTTTGTTTTGATGATACCTGGTACCTGATTCCTTCAACACCTCGTGATTGCACAGGCTGGTGTGCTTCTTCCATGTGGGCTTTGTTGTTTCTCAGCTAGGTGGCCACTTCTTTACCTTCAAGCCTTTAAGACCCCAGATGCTATATCTTTTGATGGTCGGGCACCATCAGCTTTCTTCACCATATATGCTTATTCACCCGCTTTGCCTTCAGCAGTTGTGTCAGGAAGATGAGCATCATAGAATGCCAATTTAATAGAAGAAAGTATTCTTGCATTGAGGGAGTATTTGAGTGGAGGCCCAATGTCCTTCTGCTACCTTAATACTAAACTTATAAATACATGCACATAGATCTATTTCCCCATCCTCATATATAAATATATTTGCATATGTGCATGCCTTTATTTAGACCTCTATAAATGCCCATTGCCTCCTAGCTCTTTCCTCTATTTCCTTTGACTTTTCTCTTGTTCCACTTCATGCTCAGTCTTTATTTGAGTTTCAGTAATTCTTCTTGGTTACATTACCCTTGACCATGCCCTACCAGGCCTCCTACACCCTCCTCACCACCAATTAGGATCACTTGTTTTTCCCTTGTCTCTGGATTTGTTAACACCACTACCTTTCCCCACACCTCCCCATCTCCCATGTCTCCCAAGAACTGTCAGTCCCATTGTTTTCTCCTCCAGATTTTTCATCCATCCGACCTTATTTAGATTGACCTTTGGAGATAACATGCCCAAAAACAAGACAGAAAAACCAAGCAACACTATACAACAAAACATCAACAATGACAAACAAACAAACAAAACACAAGAAAGAAAAGCTTGGAGTTAGTTCAAGGACTATTTGTTGGCCTTTAGGATTGTTTTCCAGTCCAGTCTGTTGGGGCGCCACTCCCTGGCCCCAAAGTCCACCTTCAGCATTCCCTGGGGACCTCGCCGTTCCATTTACTTGCTGTTCTGTTGCACCCCCTTAATGTTTTGCCTCGGTGTGGTGACATCAAATTGGGCACAATTCCCATACTGTGTCTCTCGTGTGGTCCCCTGTGTGGCTGTGGTTCAGTGAGGGATGTCTTGTCTCATAGTGGAGCCAGTCATGTGCTCCTCTCTGTGGACTGATTGCTCTAATCAAGAACATCATCCTCAAGTCCTGGTGGGCCAGGGTGTGCACATCTTTTGATTTCTTGACTGTTGCTTCCATGAACATTGATTGCAGATCCAAGAAAGAACGTTATCTATTGGTTCAGTTGTGATAATTTTGGATTTCTTTACAATGAGTTGTAATCCATATTAAGGGTTGCAATTTTTGTAATGCTCAGTAGCAAGTATTTCACATTCTCCTGATGTTTATCAAGCAAAGTTGTGTCCTCTGTATATCTCAGGTTGTTAAGAAGCCATCCTGTCAAAGTGGGGGGCTTGCTCTACCTGAATTTAGCACATATTATATAGCCACAACGGTCACAACAGTGTGGTACTGGTATAAAGACAGATATTCAGATCAATGGAAAAAAGCTGAAAACCCAAAAATAAAAACATCAGCATACACAAAACTGATTTTTTATAAGGGCCACAAAATATCAAATGGGAAGCTGATAGCCTCTTCAATAAGTGGTGCTGGAAAAAATGGATATCTACCTGCAGAAAAATGAAGCAAAACTCTTACTTCACTCCATTCACAAGAATAAACTTGAGGTAGATCACAGACCTTGAGGTGAAACTTTTGGGGCCGTTAATAATGGAATTAGGACAAACCTGAGAACCTTGGCACAGGGAATACAGAGGCAATCTGAAATAGGAAAGGATACAAATACAGAGAAGTCACAAATTGACAAGTGGGATATGCTGAAGATAAAACACCTGTGTACATCGAAAGAATTCACCAAGAGAGTAATAAGAGAGTGCATATTCTAGGAAAACATCTTTAGCATTCATACATCAGAGCTTATTAATAAATTAATAAAATCTACAATACTCTGCTAGCTTCCCCCCGCCAAAAAAGGACAAAAGTTTTACAAGGCAGAAATCCGAATGGTCAATAAACATATGAGAAAATGTTCCAAATCATTATCCATAAATATCATGCAAATTAACAGAATTATGAGATACTACCTAACACCGCAAAGATAGACCAATTCAAAAAAATCACACTGTGGGAATAGTGCATGGTCTGGCCCCATCACGCTGGGCGAGATACTGGGCATGCAGGAGAGAAGCAGGGTGAGCAGACTGATGAAACCCCCAGAGAATATCAAAAATAGACCTTAGAGACAGTGTGTCGCAGCCCATCAGACTCAAATTGAAAACACTCCTGAAGGTCAAAAAACAGACCTGGAACTATTTATAGGTTTTTCCTTTTTTGTCACTAGCTTTCTTTTTGTTGTTGTTATTTTATTTTCTATTGTTGTTGTTATTGTTCTGTTGGGTTTTTCTTCCTTTGTGTTCTGTTTGGCTTTGCCTGTTTTCATTGCTTATCAGTGTTTGATAAGATAGACGGGATACACAATTCAGAGACGAAAATGATGGAACCGACAGTTCCAGGAGGATACAGGAAGGGAAGGTGGGAAAATGGAAGGTGGGGGGGCAACCAACCTAGGGACAAGGGAACAAGTGACATAAAATTAAGGAAAGAATGACATAGGATGCCTAGTTGAGGCTTAATCAAGGGTAATGTAACATCGAGGAATTACTAAACTCAAATGAAGGCCAAACATGATGGTGGGACAAGAGGAAAGTAAAAAGAAAGAGAGGAAAGAACCAGGAGACAAAGGACACTTAGAGCAGTCTAAATACAGACAGGTACATATGTAAATATATCTATATATAATGAGAAGGAAATAGATCTATGTACTTTTATCTATATGTTAAGAATTTAGGTAGCAGCTGGATATAGGGTGTCGACACAAGTACTCCCTCAACACAAGAACACTTTGTTCTAATAATCCATCATTCTGTGATGCTCACCTTCCGGACCCAATAGCTGAAGACAAAATGGGTGCATAAGAAAATGTGGTGAAGAAGGCTGATGGTTCCCAGCTATCAAAAGATAGAGCATCTGGGGTCTTAAAGGCTAAAAGATATACAAGCGGCCATCTAGCTGAGGAGCAACAAAGCCCACATGGAAGAAGCACACCAGCCTGTGTAATCATGAGGTGTCAATGGCATAAAGTATCAGGTATCTAAGACACAAAACAAAATCCTACTAATGTGAATGGGGGCAAACGAGGAGTGGAGACCCAAAGCCCATCTGTAGACAATTGGACATCCCCTCACAGGAGGGTCACAGGAAGAGATGACCCATTCAGTATGCAGTATACCACTGATGAAACACACAACTTTCCTCTAGTTCTTTAATACTTCCTCACCACCACCCCCCATTATCATAACCTCAATTCTACCTTACAAATCGGAATAGACCAGAACATGCACACTGCTACACAGGGAATCCAGGATAGATAAACCTATCAGGAACAATAATAAGAATAGAGATACCAGGAGGATAAGGGGAAGGTAGAGGGAGAAAGTGGTAATCAACCACAAGGATCAACATATAACGCCCTCCCAGGGGGACAAACAACAGAAAAGTGGATGAAGACTGACAGAGGATGATGTAAGATATTAAAATAATAATCTATAACTTATCGAGGGTTCAGGAGGGAGAGAGGGTGGGGGAGGGAGGAGGAAAAATGAGGCACTGATCCCAAGGGCTCATGTAGAAAGAAAATGCTTTGAAAACGATGATGGCAACATATGTACAAATGTGCTTGACTGAATGGATGAACATATGGATTGTGATAAGAGATATAAGAGCCCCAATAAAAGTATTTTGTAAAGTGTAACTGCCAATTTTCAAAAATAGTTGTATTAGTCCGTACACAAAGATAAAATAACTTTATAATATTTAATATATCAACAAAAATAATTGAAAAATAGAAGCCACCCTGCAACTCTGATGCCACATTCTTCTTCACATAATTCAGCTTCTCTGAGGATTTGCTCAGCATATAGATTGAATAATATGGTGAGAGGATATAACTCTGATGCATACCTTTCCTTATCTAAACTATGTAGTATTCCTTTGTTCTGTTTTCATAACTGCCTCTTGATCCATGTACAAGTTCTACATGATACACAGTATTTACAGAACTACAATGTAAATTCCAAGTATCAATTTAGTGATATACTGGGAGAACAGAAAAGGAAGTGCCTGAGCATAAGGAGTTGTGATTTAGCTAACTAAATCTTCATATAGAAATGAAATATATAATATCTACTTTGAGAAAATTTGAAAGTCTATAAAATATGCTATTTAGAAATGTGCATATTATAACAGAAGAAACAACTTGGGATCTGGAATCAAAGTAGTGAGGGCAAGTAAGAGAACTTCAGCTTTTATCTATTGCCTTTTAGCACTTTTGGCTTTTTAAGCTGTGCATAAATATTGCATTGATAAAAATGTCTAATATCTTTTTTTAGAAAAGGAAAACCAAATAACATTTTTGTGCCATGATTTCTAATTTTGCCTTGGCTACAACACCTAAAAATATATAAAGGTCAAAGGCATGATTACAGGAAAAGGCATGAAATTTAATACGCCCACACTAACTTCTCACCTGGTAATTTACCTTCAATATTTATGCATATTCAAATCCTTCCAATTCCACATGTTCAATTACATTTCTCTGGGTTCTAGACTCAGATAGACCTAGGTTCAAATACTGAAATGTGAGAAATCTAAATATTCTTTTCTCAAGAACTGTGATAGTTAAAGCCTTGTGTCAACTTGACTGGGCCAGGATTCTCAGTGGTTTGGCACTTAATATCTCCTGATCTGACCTAGCACAATAAAATCAAAGCCAATAATTTTTGTCATTGTTTTGGTAATTAGATGCCATCTAGTTGATTTTGACTCATAGAGACCTTATGCACAAAAGAATGAAACACTGTCTTATCTTATGCTGTCCTCACAATTGTCATGCTTGAGCCCATTGTTGAAGCCACTGTGTCAATCCATCTTTTTGAGTCTTCCTCTTTTGTGTTTGTTCCATGAATTGGTCTATCCTCATAACATACCCAAAGTATGAGACAAAGTCTCAACATCCTTGCCTCCAAGGAGTATTCTGGCTGTATTTTCCAAAGCAGATTTGTCTGGTCTTTTGGCAATCCATGGTACTATCAATATTCTTCACCAGCACAATAATTCAATTCTTCTTTGGTCTTCTTTCCTCAGTGTCTAACTTTTACATGAACATGAGGCTTGAATTTTTTTTTCTTCAGCTCTTTCACTTTAAGACATACAGAGTATGTTCTTCCTTTTTGATTTTCTAACTCTAGATCTTTGCACATTTCATTATGTTACTTTGTCTTCTTGGCTGTCCTGTGAAATTTTCTGTTTGGCTCTTTGACTATCGTTTCTTCAATGTGCCTTCTCTACAACTAATAGCAATTCAGGGTCTCTTCTGACATCTATTTTGATCTTTTCCCTCTTTCCTCTCTTTTTAATAACTTTTTGCTTCCTTCATGTATGATATTCGTGATAACTCATCATGTCTTCCGTCATAGTATTCAAATGAGTCAAATCTGTTCTTGAAATGGTCTCAAAATTCAGGTGGGATATGCTCAAGGTCATATTTTGGTTCTCTTTTTGTGATTTTCTTTTTATTTTCTTTAGCTTCAACCTGGCCTCGTTTGAGCTGCTGACATTGCAATTCAAATTGATCACAGATGTAGTCTATTTGATTTCTGTTTCTCTTCTGGAGATGTCCATGTGTATAATCACCATTTGTGTTGCTGAAAAACGGTATTTGAAATGAAGTTATTGGTATTGCAGTATTCTAACATGCAGTCTCCAACTTTATTTCTACCACAAAGGCCGTATTTTCTAGCTACTCTCCCTCCCTCTGTTTTCTGAACTTTTGCATTCCAATCACCAATAATTAGCAATGCATCTTGATTTCATGTTTGATCAATTTCAATCTGAAGACATTGGTAAAAATCAAATTTCTCATCACTAACCTTAATGGTTGGTGCATACATATGAATAATAGCTGTGTTGACTGGATTTCTATGTGGCCAGATATTATCACAGACACCATTGTACTTCTAGATCATGAAATGCTCTTATTTGATGCAGAATGTGATACTATTCCTCTGGAAATTGTCATTCGCAGCAAAATATACTGTATGATTGTCTGACTCAAAATGGCCAGTATAGCTCCGTTTCAGCTCACTAATGCCAAGGATATCAATCTGTATATATCCCATTTCATTTTTAATGACTTCAATTTTCCCAGATTCACATGTCAACATTCTAAGTTCCACTATTAATAGATGTTTGCAGTTGTTTCTTTTCATTTGAGACAACCCTCATAAGTAAGCTAAGCCCCCAAGGTCTTAACTCTACCACATGATTATGATACACTCTACTTTGAGAAGGGGCACTGCTTCAGTCATAGTTCTGACCTGAAGGGCTCATCCTCTAGCACTATATATAATGTTCTGCTGCTATTCACAAAATTTTCAGTATCTGAAAATTTCCTGCAGGTTTTCAGTAGCTAATTCCTCAGAATTGGGCAGACTATTCCTTCTTCATAGTCTGTTATTAGTCTGGATGCCCTTTGGGTGGCACTGCTGGCATTTGAAATACCAGTGACATAGCTTCCAGCAACACATAAGCCACCACAGCAGTCAACTGGAAGACAATCGGATGTCTGACCCATAGCAACTCTATAGAAGGCTCCCAATATTGTAAATCTTTTTTTAAACTCCCCCCTAAATCTTTTTTTGAGCCCCTGTTATAAATTTTTATGAGAGAAAATCACCTTATCTTTCTCCCCTGGAGTGGCTGGGGAGTTGAACTACCAACCTTGCAGTTGTGCAATCCAATGATTAACCAAATGCATCAAATAGATTATGGCAATGAATTTTTTAATAATATGAGTTAGATAAATGTTTACAGATCAGATCAGTTTTATATTCAGCTGTTCTTACATCTTTTGTGTCAACTCATCTATTGCAATCCCCATAATGTCTCATCATTTATCCCACCTACTTCCTGTGTTTTCCTTCCTCTTTCTTTCCTAACTCTCTGAACTTTGCCCTTGGGAAAATGTGGCCCTTGAGTTCTAAGATGGATGATGGTTCTACTACTGGGGTGAATTCAGTTCTAGATATGAAGGGTAAGGGCCATAGTTCAGGAGTCACACTATCTCTTTCGAATCAATAAGCCTGGTTTCTCTTATGATTTGGGATTTTTTTCCCCCTCATTTTGCTCCTACGCCACCCAGGACAGTCTAATGCCATGATTTTCAATCTGTGGGTCACGACCCCTTTGGGAGTCGAACGACCCTTTCACAGGGGTTGCCTGATTCATTACAGTAGCAAAATGACAGTAATGTAGCAACAAAAATAATTTTATAGTTGGGGGATCACCACAACATGAAGAACTATATTAAAGGGTCATGACATTAGGAAGGTTGAAAACCACTGTTCTAATGTGATCCATTTCAGAGCAGTTGGTAGTGGTAGGAGGGCACCATCTAATTCTGGTCTTAGGGTCATGTTTATTGATGTTTGTGTAGTTCACTAGTCCATTAGAGTAATTATTCCATTACGTTATTAGATTTTTAAAAATCATTTTACTGAGGACTCTTACAGCTCTGATAACAATCTATACATCCATTGTATCAAGCACATTTGTACATATGCAGCCATCATCATTTTCAAAACATTTTATTTCTATCTGAGCCCTTGATATCAGCTCCTCTCCGCCCCCCTCCACCCTTGTGAAACCTTGATAAATTATTAATTATTATTATTTTCATATCTTACACTGTCTGCTGCCTCCCTTCTCCCACATTTTTGTTTTTTTCCCCTGGTGAGGGGATTGTACATCAATCCTTATAATTGGTTCCCCATTTCTCCCCCTTCTTCCTCCACCTTCCCTCTACCCTCATGTATCATTACTACCATTAGTGTTCCTGAGAGGTTTATCTGTCCTGGATTCCGTATGTCGAGAATTCTTATCTATACCAGTGTACATGCTTTGGTCCAGCCTGATTTGTGAGGTAGAACTGGGATCATGATAGTTGAGGGTAGGAAGCATTAAAGAACTAGAAGAATGTCATGTGTTTCATTGGTGCTATATTGCACCCTGGCTGGCTCATCCACTCTGACCCCCCTCATTCGCATCGATATGATGGTTTGTTTTGGGCCTTCTGATGACTGATACCTGATCATGTCAACACCTTGTGATCACACAGGCTGGTGTGCTTCCTCCATGTGAACTTTGTTGCTTCCATGCTAGGTGGGTGCTTGTTTATGTTCAAGCCTTTAAGACCCCAGATGCTATATCTTCTAATAACCGGACACCATAAGCTTTCTTCACCACATTTGCTTAAGCACCCATTTTGTCTTCATTATTTGTGTCAAGAGTGTGAGCATCACAGAATGCCAGGTTATTCTAACAGTGTTCTTGCAATGAGGTGGGACTTGAGTAGAGGTCCATTGTCCATCTGCTACCTTAATACTTAACATAAAAATATAAGTACATAGACCTATAACCCTATCCTTATATATTAATATATTTACATATATACATGCCTATATTTATACCTCTATAAATGTCTTTTGCCTCTGAGTTCTTTCCTCTATTTCCTTTTACTTTCCTCTGTCTCACTATCATGTTTGACCTTTATTCAACTCTCAGTAATTCTTCTGGGCTACACTGCACTTGATCTCAAGCCCACCAGGTATTCTACACCCTTCTCACCATCAATTTTAGACCTGTTTTTCCCTTGTCCCTAGGCTTGTTGGGTTTCCCCTCTTTTCCCCCCACTTTGTCCTCTCCCAAGTCCCTCCAGAACAGTAGGTCCATTGTTTTCTCCTCAGGATTATAAACAATCACGATTATCTTATATAGATAGACATGGGGGGGGGAGCCCATTAACAATTCCAGATCTGTCTGCTGACCCTTATGCATGTTTTTTGGTTGGATCTGATGAGGTGCCAAGGCCGCCCTACACCTGTCCCCGCAAGTAAGAAGTCTATTTTCAGGATTCCTCAGGGACTTCATTGCTTTGCACCCCTTGCTGCTCTGTTGCACTTCCTTTGTGTTTTTCACTAGGGGCTGGGGGCAGGGTGATCTCAATTTTTATCATTCTTCTTTCCTAGACACCTCAGATGGCTGTTTATAAGCAAAAGAAATGTTTTTAAGAAGGAAAGTCTAGGTTATTGTTTATATAAGTTATCCAGAGGGGTTTTACAAAGTTCGTAGGAAAAACGGAAATTCGACGACAAGGAAATTTTTCTACAAACCCTTTGGAGTGCCTTCATATATATATATATATATATATATATTCAAAGAAAATGAGTAACATCTGGTGTCTTCTTGATTACAGACACTTAATTTGCAAACTATGCTTGTTACTTGTCTTTTTGTTGTTGTTGTTGTTGTTTGTTTTTTAAACATTTTATTAGGGACTCATACAACTCTTATCACAATCCATGCATACATCAATTGTGTAAAGCATTGTACATTGTACATTCTTTGCCCTCATCATTTTCAAAACATTTGCTCTCCACTTAAGCCCCTAGCATCAGGTCCTCTTTTTTCCTCTCCCTTCCCACTCCCCCCTCCCTCATGAGCCCTTGATAATTTATGAATTATTATTTATTCATATATTTCCCTGTCAGAAGTCTCCCTTCACCCCCTATTCTGTTGTCCGTCCCCCAGGGAGGAGGTCACATGTAGATCCTTGTAATCGGTTCTCTCTTTCCAACTCACTCACCCTCTACTCTCCCAGTATCACCCTTCACACCACTGATCCTGAAGGCACCATATGCCCTGTATTCCCTGTGCCTCCAGCTCCTATCTGCACTAGTGTACATCCTCCGCTCCATCCAGACTTGCAAGGTAGAATTCGGATCACGACAGTTGGGGGGCAGGAAGCATTTAGGAACTGGAGGAAAGCTGTATTCTTCATCGGTGCTACATCGCACCCTGACTGACTCATCTCCTCCCCTAGACTCATCTGCAAGGGGATCTCCAGGGGCTGACAAATGGGCCTTGGGTCTCCACTCTGCACTTCCCCTTCAATCACTATGGTAAGGTTGTTTTTTTCTGATGATGCCTTATACCTGATCCCTTGACACGTCATGATCGCACAGGATGGTGTGCTTCTTCCATGTGGGCTTTGTTGCTTGTGAGCTAGATGGCCGCTTGTTTCCCTTCAACCCTTTAAGACCCCAGACACTATCTCTTTTGATAGCCAGGTGTTTGTTTTAAAATATTCTGTCTCCAAGGAGCTCTGGAGTAGTAGTAGTAGATTATGTGTTGGGCTGTTAACCACAAATTCTGCTATTCAAAGCCACCAGCTGCTCCTTGTGAGAAAAATGAGGCTGTTTCCATAAATATTTATAGGTTTCCAAATTTATTTGGGTTACCACAACCTTTTCAGGAAAAAAAATACTCAGCACCCTCCCAGTAATTAAAACTGTTTGTACTGTTGCCCAAAATCCCAGATAAAGTATAGGTATCTGCTTTTTCAGCCCCACCTTAGATTGTCCCACCACCCACAGGGGACAATATCCTCTATTTTGTAAAATACTGACAGCCTCAGAAACCCACAGGAGCGTTCTTCCTCATCCCATAGGGCCACTATGAGTCAGAATCTATTCGATGACAGTGCGTTGACAATAGTCTCCATAGATAAATCGGGAAGAAACCTATTCTTTTGTATTTTAAAGTCATGGAAAAGGAAGATGTCATTGGACATCTCCATGGATAAATGGTTTCCTTCCTAGTAAGGGTGAAAGGAGAGTAGAACATTTTTCATTCCTGTATTATCATCAGGAATTCCCCCACTGAATTTTGGATTTGAACTCCAAACCAAATTCTTTCATTCTCTGTTCAGTCATCAAATGAATAATCCTAGGTGTAGGGTTTAGGGTCATTAGGATAATGGATGATTCCTATCTTCAGGAAGAAGGTTAGAAAATGGATAATATCAGAGTTTGGAGGGACATTGTATTTTTAAAATACTTTTATTGGGGGCTGTTTTATATCTTATCACAATTCATACATTCATCCAGTGTGTCAAGCACTTTTACACATATGCCGCCATCATCATTTTCAAAGCATTCTCTTCCCATTTAAGCCCCTATATCAGCTCCCCATTTTCCCCCCTCCCTCCCTTACCTGCCCTCCCTTGATAACTTATAGATTATTTTTCCATATATCACATCGTCTTCCATTGCCCCTCACCCACTTTTCCATTATTCATCCCCCTGGAAAAGGGGGGTTCTAGTTTGATCCTTGTAATTGATCCTCCCTTTCTACCCCTCCCCTCCCCTAATCCTCCTGTTATCTCTACTCTCCTTGTTGGCCCTGAGGGGTTTATCTATCCTGGATTCCCTGTGTTGTGGGCTCTTATCTGTAGCAGTGTGCATGCTCTGGTCGAATCCAATTTGTAAGGTAGAATTGAGGTCATGATAGTGGGGTGAGGGAAGCAACAAAGAACTAGAGGAAAGTTGTGTGTTTCATCGGTGCTACACTACACCTTGACTGGTTCATCTTTTCCCTGTGACCTCTCTGTGAGGGGATGTCCGATTGTCTACAGATAGGCACTGGGTCTTCACTCCATGCACCCCCCACCCCACCCCCCACTTTGAGTATGGCTCTATTCTGGGTCTTAGCTGCCTGATACCTGATCCCATCGACATCTCATGATCACACAGGCTGGTGTGCTTCTTCCATGTAGGCTTTGTTACTCCTCAGCTAGATGGCCGCTTGTTTATCTTCAAGCCTTGAAGACCCCAGATGCTATATATTTTGATAGTCGGGCACCATCAGCTTTCTTCACAATGTTTGCTTATGCAACTATTTTGTCTTCAGCAATTGTCGGGAAGGTGAGCATCACAGAATGCCAGATTGTTAGAACAAAGTGTTCTTGTGTTAAGGTAGTACTTGAACCAAGGCCCAATGTCCATCTGCAACCTTAATTTTTAACATATAGATATGAGTACATAGTCATATTCCCCTCTAATTATATATATGTTTACATATGTACAAGCCTGTATTTAGGCTTCTATAAATGTCCTTTGCCCCCTGGTTCTTTCCTCTATTTCCTTTTCACTTTCCTCTTGTCCCACCATCATGTTTGGCCTTCATTCAGGTTTAGTAATTTCTTGCTGCTACATTTCCCTTGACTGAGCCACGCTAGGCATCCTACAGCCTTCCTTCCATTGATTTTGGTTCACTTGTTGTTTGCCCCCCAGGGGACACAGTGTCCCACACTGAACCATGATGCTGCAGGGGACAGCACTGGAGACCCAGTGCGGGAATAGTGCACGGTCTGCCCATCATGCTGGGGCGAGGCACTGAGGGCGTGCAGCAGAGCAGCAGGGGGAGCAGACTGTCGAAACCCTGGGGAATACCAAAAATAGACTTGGGAGACAGAGTGTGATACCCCATCAGATTCAACTGGAAAGCACTCATAAAGGCCAACAAACAGACCTTGAAATATTTATAGGCTTTTCCATTTTTGTCAATGGCTTTCTTGTTGTTTTGTGTTTGTTTTTTGCTGTTGTTTTTATTGCTTTGTTGGTTTTGATTTTCTTTGTTGTTTTATTTGGCTTTGCCTAGTTTTTGCACTTATTAATGTATCTGCATGTCTATCTGGATAAGATACGTGGGCCAAACAAGTCCTACATGAAAAGAACGGGACCAATGTTTCCGGGGGAATATGGGATAGGGAGGGGTGGGAGAAAGGAAATGGGGTGGAGACCAACCCAGGGACAAGGGAACAACAAAGGACATTGTATCTTTATAGAATGATATCTCACATCTTTAAGCAGACTTGGTGGTACAAGAGTTAAGCGTTCAACTGATAGCCAAAAGCCTGGCAGTTCAAGCCCACCTGATGGCCCCTATAAGAGAAAAATCAGTGATCTCTCATATTAGGAAGTACTACTTTGTCAGATGAGGTTATTATGAGTCGGAATAGATTCAAGGGCACCTAACAAAAATAACAATCAATCTCTTAAATGTTTTAAGTTGGAAGTAAATATTTAAACATGTATCTTCTTTAAGATTCTCTGATGTAATTGATTTTTAACTCGTTTTACTCTATTCCTGATCATATCAAACAGAATCCCCTTTACTGTTTTCTTTATTCTTCGGTTTTCTTTAACAGTGTCACACTATATTCATCTTGTCAGCATGGTGACATATATTGTTGTGTCGCACACATTAGTCTCTACTTTTCAGCTAAGTTCAATAACTCATTACAGTGGTCACACACAACTCACAGACAATATTTACAATTAAAGAGTTTATTAAGGAAGAGAGAGAGAGAGAAAGAGAGAGAGAGAGAGAGAGAGAGAGAGAGAGAGAGAGAGAGAGATCATTAGCCTAAACTCTCGCTCGCTCTCTGTTTCCCTTATTTGGGAGTAGCCTGTTCTGTCCACAGCACTGTGAACTTCCTGCTTGGGACCTGAAGCTGGGTATGTACCAGTCTCAGTTCACTTAAACCTGTTTAGTTCCAAACTCTGCCAAGTCTTCCCTTTCCTGTTGCACACACCTGAGCAATTACCCACTAAGCATAGAGATGCAACACTAGTTGTGACCTCTAGAGCATCCTAAAAGATGTCTACCAGCCCTTCAAGCTCTTGAAGACAGTAAAACTCTTATCCACCTTTCATCCCCACCCTCTTTCTCATGTGCAAATTCACAACCAAAAGGATGATTTTAAGTTTCTCTTTAGAAATATAAGTAATAAGTAGATTCATTTTAAACCAGTGCCATTATAACAAAAATATTCTAACTTGGGTAACAGTGGGACTTGTGCTTCCATTGCAGTGGTTTTCAGAGGGGTGGTTAAAATGCACCCATCCCCAGAGACTTTGAGTGTCTGTGGTTGAAACCCAGAATCTGCATTTTATATAACCTGATGTCAGCCATGGTGTGGACCACAGTTTAAAAGATGATTAGTTTTTCACTTTGTCAGTTTTGAAGCTTTTAGTCCTTGTGCATTCATGCAAGTGTTCAGAACACACACCCTGCTTTCAATACTTTGAAGACTAAGTATCTGGGAGTCTGCTTTCCTCCTCTATCAGCATGAAATACAAAGAAAAAGCAATCCAGAGCTAAGCTGCTGGCACTGTCCCTTTCAAAAGCCTCATTATTCAGAAATGAAATGTTTGCTTGCTTCCTTCACAAAGAAAAAGTTTTGCTAGCCGTGGGAGTAAAAGGTGTTATGATTGCAAAATTTTTGTTCACCAGACAAATTCTAGTCTTTTCATATGGCATTCGACAAGGCTCTCTCTTAGCTATTTGTATAGCACTTCACGATCCTGAGGAGGTGGTTTCAGTGTGGGCAATTGCCAGTGTTATTTAGGGAACATGGAAAAAGAATTAAGACTTAGAACTCCTAGAAGGGACAGAACAGTGTCCTCCTCAGTAACATGACTTGAACTTGGTGGAACCAGTGAGTCATCCTGGAGCACATACGACACACCTCTATCAGAGGGGTAGAAGGTGTATTATTTCTCAGGCTCAAAAACCAGAATATTGCTCACATATCCCTTGGGACACCATCCCTAGTACCAGGCTCCCATAGTCGCCCAGATAATGGCAGAAATGCGAGGATTCAGTTGCACCACTGACATTTACTGAGCTAAAATAATGAGGAAGTCAGTTCACTTTTTGAAGCCTGTAGAATTAAGCTAATATCTAATTCACAAAATGGTTGTGAAACTTAATTGATATTAATTTATCAAAATATGGACCACAGAATCTATCACCAAGCCAGTGTAACTTTCTTTCTTTCTTTCTTTCTTTCTTTCTTTTTTCACTCTTATTTCATACTTTGGTCTGGAGTCATAGCCACATCAGTCCTTCAATGACAGTGAGAGGCTCTCCAATCACCATTTAGCTAAGGGAAGCACCCTTTCCCAGTGAGCACTGGGCGTCATTTAATTTGGTTAAATTTATGGGCTGCCAATTCTCTTGAGAACAGTTGGAATATAGGAAACATCAGTATGATCAAGTAGCTTCTGGGTTTTAATGCTAATTGAAGATACTTCTCTTTTCCTTAACATTTCATTTTAATCCATGTACCGTCAGAGTATTTTAATGAAATTTAAAGAGCAGATACAGCAAAATCTGGATTAACCTAAAAAATTAATTAGGCAAAGTCTCTTGATGGTATAATGGAGGCTATGCAATGTTCTGAAAATCTGATGAACACTATGAATCTTCCCACTCTCCTCTAAGGGGAAATATACAGACAGACTAGGTTTTGTTTTGTTTTTAAAACTGAATTTACAGAGGCTTACAATGTCCTCATAGATCATCAATGAAATCGATGTTAAGAAGCTCTGCTATGAATATCATCTCTTCCTCACCACTTGTGAGTAAACTAGGCATCTGAGGCCAAGCCTAGGCCCGTCCTATTTTCAAGAGCAACAGAGGAACTTCTTCCCTATGAAGGCTGTTGCAACTCCACAGAATCTCTCGCGGCTGCTTTAACAGACACTTGGGTTCTGAAAAGGACTACAATGATGGGGTTGCCATGGTGAGACCATCAGAAACTCAATTTCCTAGGAGTTTAGTGAATTTGGTTTCCAGCTTCTGTAAATCAAGCAGGAGCAGAAGGCAAAGCGGGAAGGAAGAATAGGAGAACTTTAAATTCTATCAAAAATTCCATTCAAATTTTAGATGTCATGCAATCCACATGATTCAAGTAATATTGCAACTATGCTGGAAAATGCTTCTGGTCCAAGGTCAGGCACTGGCCCTCACTTACCCTGCTTTTCTAGTGGGGATTTCAGAATAGCAACTTGCTTATGTTCTGATTCCCTGAGCATTCAGGAGTCAGGGAATGAGAGATTTGCTTTTCAGGTGACAAGCAGCTGGGGGAGGCCAGAATGAAGCAGTGTGCATACAGTAAATGACAGGAATTAGACATCAGGCAAAAAGCAAGTGGTAAAATATGTTCAATTAGCTTCTATTAATACACATGTTTGAAGCTTTCAGTGAAGGCACGGTATGGTTATTCATAACTCATCTTCAGCCTACAAATGAAGAGCTATGTTTTAAGGTTTAAAATGAACATCTGGGCCTTCCCTAAATAAAGTTTGAATGCAGAGTTGCTCTTCTATCAAAACCATCCGCTCTGTGACTACAGACACACTTGAGAGAAAGCTAGTCAAAGAACAAAACGTCAGCAACCGACTCTGTGCTAATCAACCGGATCAGCCCTAGACTACAGAATCTGCAAATGTCAACACAGCATTTGTTACTTTTTCTAGAGATGGGTGGTAGCCACGGGGAAAAGTTGGAGATTAGTGGTAGATCTGGAAAGAAAATGTGTGATTTTGACAATAATTGGTGAATAACTCATTGAAATATTCACCAAAAAATATCCTTATAATTGCAAAATAGGCACTATCATCCTCTTACACACAGCTAACACATTAAAGGAATTCTCCCCTAAATGCCTCCAGCAATAAGAGCTAGTGAAGATATTTAAGTGACAGCTGTGCCAACTATTCACAAGATTCTTACACCAAAATATTATATTCTCCACCAATAGGGGGTTAGTTTTTCAAGTTTTCAGTTATTAGTCTTGCATTTGCTGCTTTTCTCTACCCGTGTTCTCTTCCTAAATGACCTTCTGCAGTCCCACCACTTTAAAGGCCATCAGCAGACCAATAAAAGGAACCCCAGTGCCCCAGTTGGTTAAAATTTGAGCTGCTAACCACAAGGTCAGTAGCTCAAACCCACTAGCCACTTTCATGGGCAAAACATGAGACTTTCCATAAAGATTTAGAGTCTTGGAAATCCTGTGGAATAATGCTACTCTGTCTTACAGCGTCACTGAATCTGATTCAGTTTAATGAATTTCAGGGTTTGGTATTGACCAATTATTCTCAAATTTAATTCTCTAAGACCTGTATTTTCAACTTCTTAACTTCTCCATGAGTATCTCAAATAATAAACTTGACTGTTCTTCTACCAAACCTCCTTAAGTCAGTAAATGGCACACATTCTGCCAATTCCTTAGGTTAGCCTGAGTATTTTCCTCTGCTGCACCCCATAGCCCCACATCTAAAGAATAATTAATACGTCCAATTCTACTTCTATAATATCATCCCCCCGTTTATCTATCGACCCACCATCATCATTCCATTCCAAACTCAAGCCTAGCTCACTGCCATGGAGTCAATGCTGACTCCTAGAAACACTATCAGAGAAGCTGGCACCATTCCCTCTTTACGGGAAGAGAAGGCCCCATCTTTCTTCATTGGAGCGGTTGATGGTTTTGAACTGCTGACCTGGTAGCAACCCAACACGTAACCACTACACCGCCAAGGCTCCATGTGAGGGCACTACTATTCCCTGTCTTGGATTACAGTTTCTTTGTTACCCCTGCTTCCACACTTGCTCCCCTACACTGCACTCTCCAAAGCATAAAATAATATACTTTAAAATGGTTAAATAAATTGTGTCAAGATTTTATTTCAATCATTTCTAACTGCACTTGGGACAAAATCTGAAGTCCTTAAAGTTGACTTTTAGATTAGATGGCCACATAAGCTGATTTATCAAGACAGTCCTAATGTATACATTATCTCAATGTTATTATTAGTAGTGCTGCCTTTCTGTCTCAAAAAGTATCTCAAATGGAAGCCCTCCTGTGATCAGTGTGTGGTACTGATGGGCCAGGTTCACCTGCAGTGGGAACTCTGGCTGCCCTTGGGTCCAGGAGGAACATGGAGTTCCTGAGACCTTCTTGGTAGGACCCTGGAGCATCTCCTGAAGGGCACTCTTGGAACCAAGGATGAGGTCCTCAGCTCTGACATCTTACCGCGACATGACAAGGCCTCCTGCTGCAAGTTCATGTGTGTTATTGTGGTCCTTTTCCTAAGCCTTTAATACTCTCCCACCACTCCTCTCTGCCTCTCCCAAGACTAACTGGATGGAGAATGCTCTGGGGATGGCGGAAAGGATGGGGTACAAAGTTTGATATGCACAGTAATATGAGGATACCCTATAAGATGTAAAACCAATATGAGGAGCTAACATGGAGGAGGTAAATTTCCTGTTGCTTTCCTGTCAGAAAGGCTCAAGCTCCAGGGAGCATATCTCTCTCGAACATGCCATGTACTATATAAATGTGCATGCATCCAGGTTTGCTGAGGTGTATATAAGCACAGTTCTTTTCACCAATCACATCACAGTGTGTCACTGTAGCTTTCCCAGCAGGGACTCTGCTCTGCCCCTGGGGCCAAGCACTGGAGAGGTGGCAGACAGCCCATGAGAGGTGGCAGGCAATGGCAATGTGTCTGAGTGCTCACATTGGTACTGTGAGTTTGCCGCTGCTGCAGCCGAATGGGGCCACCCCTGCCCAACCCTACCCCTGTGTGCCTCCTGTGATTGGAAGCCTTGGAGAGCCTGTGTAGTTTTAATGTGCATTGAATGGTAAAGCTTATTTGTTGGGCTGCTAATCACAAGGTCAGCAGTTCGAACCCCCCATTCTCTCCATGGGAGAGAGATGAGGCTTTCTACTCCCATAAAATTATAGTCTTGGAAACCCAAAAGGGAAGTTCTACTCTGTCCTATAGGATCACTATGAGTCAGAACTTGTTTGATGGCAATGAGCTAGTCCCTCTCACTTCCTCACATGCCTCCTTCTGTGGAGTAGAATCCTAGCTCATGTGAGAGCTTATTTTGTGCACTGCAGGCTTTCAGATGGTTGGTGAGAAGGGCTCACTTCAAATAGGAGTTTCCTTTAACCTGCTGCAGAGGCCCTCGGGACGGTGGCAGTGCCCCAAGTACTTCACGAAAATATACAACCTGGCTGGCCTGTTTACTTAGTGGGACTTCTGCTTGAAGATAGCTGCATACTTAAACATGTTTGAAAGCTCAGACTTTCAAGCAATGTGACTAACCCTGCACTGCTTTGAGGGGTGGGGAAGTGGAGAAGAAGGTGGACATGACCACCTCCTCTAATCCCTGATATAGATGCCTGACTTTGTAAAGATTTGGGAAGATCTCAGAAATGAGGAAGTCAACTAAAGACACTTATTTTCTGTAAAAAGAAAAAACTAAAAGGTATCTCAAATACACAGATTCAACATTTGATTTCTTGGCAAGCTGAATGAGCTGTTGTCTATTCTAGCAAGCAGGGGTTGAACTAGCATGCCTTCCTCACTGTTGCACTCCCTGGGATGATGTTTTGGGAAGGGGAAGAAAACTGGTATGACTTTTGAAGGCCAACTCCTTCGTCTGGCTAGCCTTCACTTGTATAAGTTTGGAGAAAGGCCGGTGTCATTGGCAGGCTCCACAGAAGCACTCTGTGATTTGGGAAGTTGGGATGTAGCCAGCAGCTGACAGAGTTATGCTTGCTGAATGACTTCATAGGAAACGGAAGGGTGAGGAGCCCAAAAAATAAAGCCCTCCATTGAAGCAAGCATTAAGCTGGAAAGAAAATGAGAGAATCAACTTTTGTATAACTCGATAATAAAAATTATACAGTAAGTAATCTCAGGTTTGGAGGGATGTTTATTAACAATCTGAGATATGCAGATGACACAACCATACTTGCTGGAAGTGAGGAGGACTTGAAGCACTTTCTGAAGATCAAGGATTTCAGCCTTCAATATGGATTACAACTCAATGTAAAGAAGATCACAATTTTCACAACTGGAACAATAGATACCATCATGGTAAATGGAGAACAGATTGAAGTCAAGGATTTCTTCTTGCTTGCATCCACAATCTATGTTCGTAGAAGATCATAGATCAAAAGAGGTGTTACGCTGGGTAAAATTTGCGTTGCAAGACCTCTTTAGAGTATTGAAAAGCAATAATGTTACTTTGTGGACTATGGTGCACCTGACTCAAGCCATGGTATTTTCAATTGCCTCATGAATGTAAAAGTTGGACATTGATTAAGGAAGCTTGAAGAAGAATCAATGTGTTTGAATTGTGGTGCTGGCAACACATATTGGAAGAAGAAAAACTCCCAAAAGGACAAACAAACCTGTCTTGGAAGCAGTATGATCAGAGTGCTCCTTAGAGACAAGAATGGCAAGACTCCTTCTTACATAGTTTGGATATGTTCTATAGAAAGAACCAGTCCATGACAAAGACATCATGTTTGGTAGAGAGGCAGCCAAAAAAGGAAGGCCCTCAATAAGAAGCATTGAGACAGCTGCTGCAAGAGTGGGCTCCAGTAGAGGAACAGTTGTAGGGGTGGCGCAAGATCAGGCAGTTTTCATTCTGTTGTGCATGGAGTTGTTGTGGGTCCGAGCTGACTTAAGGACACCTAACAACAACAACAACAACAACAACAACAACAACCAGGACGGATATCATGAAGAAAGAGACAGCTAAATTTCTTTGTTTAAGGAAATCTTTTTCAGGTCACTGGATGACTGCTTTAATGACCACATACAAGAAGAAACACAGTTTATAAAATCACTAAACAGATAGACAATTGCCAATTTCAAACCTAGATGGATAGAAGGATCTGAATGCCAAAGTTACCATATTACAATATTCAAAGATCCAGTTTATAACGACAAAAACAAACTCAGGAATCTACAGGGAAAGGTGGACCATTCACAGGTAAACAGGAAATATATTGAATGTCATATCTGAGGAGGAATAAAAACAAAAAGCCTCTCTGTCATCGAGTTGATCCACTTCATCATGGCCCTATAGGCCAAAGCAGAATTGCCCCTGTGTGTTTCTAAGGTTATAACTTTTTATAGCAGTAGAAAGCTCCATCTTGCTCCAGTGGAGAGGCTGCTGGCTTCAAACCACAGCCCTTGTAGTTTGTAAGCCAGGGGGTAACTTGCTGCGCCACCAGAGCTCCTTTGAGGAAGCAACAACACTGAAGTTAGAAAAAAAATTTTGAATTCATTGTCATATAGACACCCAAAAGGCTAAAGGAAACCATCAAAAAAGAACTAAAAATTTACCAGAAGAACTATTTCTCACCAAATAAAAATTATCAATAAATAGATTGAAATTATACAAAAAAATCAAGTATGAAATTGGGAGCTGGAAAATAGCTGAAAGATAAAAAGCTAAAGTATTTAAGAGCACATATGTACAGGCAGAATGAAGAATTGACAAACTTAAAGGTAGAAAAATTGAAATTGGACAACCCAAGGCTTATCAGGGAAAAAAAGGAGAATGAAGAAAAATAGAGTATAAAGGATATAATGGATATGTGGGACTACATCAAGCATTTGTAATATATGCATGGTGGAAATGCTGGAAGGGGAAGAGGGGGGGGAATCAAAGAATATTTAAAGAAACAATTGCCCCAAACTTCCCCAATTTTATAAAATATATGAATCTACATATTCAAGAATCTCAACAAACTATAAGGATAAATCAAAGAGATCCACAATAAGAAATATATCAAACTATCCAAAGCCAAAGACAAGAGACCCTTGAAAGCAGCAAGGGAGGTAACATAAAAATATGCTCAATAAAATTAAAGAATCAACTTTTAAAAATCATTTTATTAGTGGCTCTAACAGCTCTTACCACAATCCATACATACATCCATTAAGTCAAGCACATTTGTACATATGTTGCCATCATCATCTTCAAAACATTTTCTTTCTACATGAGCCCTTGGTATCAGCGAAATTTCCCCCTCCCCACCTTCCCTTCCTGATAAACCCTTGCTAATTTATAAATTATTATTTTTTCATGTCTTAAACCAACCACTGTCTCCCTTCACCCACTTTTCTGTCGTCCGTTCCCCTGGGAAGAGGTTATATGTCAATTGTTGTGCTCAGTTTCCCCTAACAATCAATTTCTTACCAGAAACCATAGAGAACAGAAGACAATGGAATGACATTGAAAGTGCTGAAAGACAGTAATTCTCAACCAAGAATTATCTATCTGAAAATTAGCAAGAAAAAAATTTCAAAACATAAATTAATGTGGGGGGGATGGAGGAAAAAAAACATAAATAACAATACTCCCAATAGATTGAAGTACTATGCCTCATCATTTTGTTTTCAGTTGCATATCCAGAGCCTAACAGTTTTGTACAATCTGCTGAATAAACAAAAATAAATCAATACTTTATATAAGCCACAGATTAATTCGGTGACTGAAAATTTGGCACATAGAATTAGGTTTCAAGTTGATATTTAAGCAAGCTAAAACATATTCTTCTTTGATTTGTTCCACCTCTGCCCACTCCAATCTTTAAAAAGGTATATCATTAAATAATCTCCCAGAAATTTAAGAATAAGAATGATTACTCTCTAACTATTGCTATTACCCTTTGGAAGTAATCTTCTGATTACCGACTGTCATATTCTCATTAAAAATGTTATAAAGGTCAAACTATTCAATGCTTCATTTGTACATAAAGTTACAAATAAAAGTGATTACAGATACTATTGTTAAGCAACAGTAAACATATAGTAGTACCCACACTAAAGGGGATTCATGAATAGTGAAACACTCTCTTTTATATCCAGAGAAAGATGAGGCTTTCTACTCCTTTAAAGAGTTATAGTCTCAGAAACCTACAGGGGCATTCTACCCTGTCTTATAGGGTCGCTATGAGTCAGAATCGACTCACTGGCAGTGAGTTGAGTTGAGCTTGACTGTTATACAACAATGGCAGCCCCCCAAATAGGTCATATTCTCAGTCTATCTTGTCACAGCAGCTTCACTCCATGTTGCAAATGACAAGGAAGGGTTATATCGTCATCTTAGCCATGCTTTCAAGTTGGTTTGCCTGATTCCTTTTCATCATGGTTCCAATTTCTGAAATTGTTACCTATAGTTGGCTAGTGGCTAGAGATCCTGGGCAAAACAAAAAGAAAACAAGCAAACAAACTTACAATTTCACCAAAGTTCTTAATAAACCTCACCAGAAAATTAACTTGAGGTACTTGTGTAACTATGAAACCTGAAACAGGTATGTGTATAAAGTTGATTTCCTACCCAACTAGATACCTTGCTCTCAGAAAAGAAAGGGAAAGAATAAACTAGGGGTATTACATCCTGTTGGCAAGTGGGACACATCTCCAAAGCTATACATGTTTTCTGGGGAAGACAGAAGTTTATCATGTTACGTAACACATATTAAATGTTTATAATGGGCCAGATTTTCTGAGCACTTATATATTTTACTGTATGTAAATCTCACAATAATTCTAAAAGGTAGGCACTACATGATGGATAGTTCACCAATCAGGAAATCAAGGCTCAGGAGGGTTAAATAACATGCCTGGAGTCTCATGGGTAGTGAATGGCAAAGATAGGAATTGAAACTATGCAGTTTGACTCCAAGGTTAGAACTCTTAATGGTTGTATTAGAATGCTCAAGAAAAGAAAATCAACTGGAGGGGAAAATTATATTGAAGATACAATCTCAGAACTCATTTCTCTTTTTAAAATCCCATACGTTGCAAGTTTATGGAGCCAGCATCCTAGACTTTCCTTATTCGGTACCATTTAAATCTGAAAATTTTCTTCATGGATTTTGACAGTATTACCTAAAGGGATGTGGATTACATGGTGTAATAAATCAGAATTCATTCAGTTGATTCAGTTCACATGTTCAGCTCTAGGTAGCCCCACCACTAGTTTTCTGACCCTGTTTAAACTGGGAGTCTGGAGTACCAGGAGTTAAGATGCTGATGGCAAAAGCCATCATTTCATGTTGAAAGAGAAGTGGAGAAAATTCTATGAACAATAAAATAGTGATTGCTTTTCCAGGAAAGTGGAAAACCATTTACCCTTAGGTTACCTTGGTGTGGCCATAAAATTCTGCCAGTGAGTCAGTGAAGACACGATTTCAGTACCTTCTGTAACCTTGGACTATAGTTTCCTATTGTTGACATCTGAGCTAATCACTATATCTATCTCCAGTCTAATAATGACCATTTCAAGGTAAGTACAAGAGCTAAATCTTCATTTACTACAAGGATAACTCAGGTGTTATAGACTCCAAATTCCTGTTTCTATTTCCACCTTGGTGTAAATGCCACATATTTTCTCCCAGGATAATTATATGAACTATTAAATACGCATCATTTTAAGTGGAGCCAGAGGATGAGGTACAACACAAGGCTTTTTCTGCAATCTCCCACCAGCATTCGGGAACACATTAATGTTACACAGCTCTTATTCCCACCATAGAGATAAAGGGTCTCCCACTTCCAAGGAGTCCAGGTACAATATGCAATGAGATGTAGAAATGACTTCTGTGTACATTATCTTGTAATAAAAAAGTTTTGTATTTTAACATAATTTTGGTACTATATCAAAATAGTTTTCAAGTATCCTTAGTTCATAAAATTGCTATATCCAAATAACCCTTGGAACTTATATTTCTTAGATAATTTAGAAAAGCACATGCACTTCTGCCTATTCCTTTAAGTTAAACTAATAACTGTAGACATTATATATGAAATGTACATAAGGTGACAATTACAGAGAGAAGACAAACCAGCTAAAGACCAGTGGGCCCAAGGAACAATATGCTGATGAGTTCCCTAGGTTTTATTTTTGCCTTATTTATCCTGGGTTAAATACTGTATGTAGATGCTTGCAATCAGGAAATACCAGTGGGTTCAAATTTCAAAAAAATTCCAAGTAAAGCTTCCTTTCTCTAACCCAAGATGCAGGGAAGAGTCATAATATCAAGACAAAAAAACTTTTAAATAAAATCCACCTTACTGCAAGCAAATACAAAACAGACCAATACTGTGGACCATTTCTTCCTGTGACAGTATAGGACACAACGTCTAAACTTCTACCTTCACAGAGTCGTAATGAGAGCATATTTCCCTCTTCACCCTGTACAGGAGGGTGACAAAGAAGGCTGAGTAATCCCCCAGAACTTTCATTCCTGTCTATCAACAAAGGGGCCTCCCTTAATGGTGGCAATAGTAGAGGACTTGAAGTGAACAATAATGAGACAGTCCTCCCATTCCTAACTTGGGTTATGTCTGCAGAGGCCTGAAATTCCATCCTGGTTCAGAAATAATGAGGGGCTTCTCAACCCAGAATGTCAAAGGAGCACTATTAAGGAACCTGGACTTTTACTTTCAACTTCCATTAATGAGGCAAAAGTCCTAAAATATAGAACATGTAAATAAGGTTAAATGTCTCATCACCTAACACCAAAAATTCCCAGATAAAAATCTGTCATCATTCAACTAAGAAAATTTCAAAATGAATGAAAAAATAAAATCAACAATAACCAAATTTATAAATAATATAATTATGTGATTGAATATTTAATGCAATCAGTATAATGCTTCCAATAAGCAAGTATGAGAAAATTTGAAGCAAACAAAAGACAGAAAGGCACAGCAAAGAAATTTAAAGTCTTCTCAAAGAAACAGAAGATATAAAGAAAATCCAAATTTTAAAACGAAAAAATTCACTAACCAATTAAAAAAAAACCACGGAGGGGCCTAACATCAAAATAGAGGTGACACAAGAAAGTCAGTGAACTTGAAGAACAGCACAAATTATCCAATCTAAGCAGTAAGAGACAAAATAGACTAAATAAAAAAGGGAGAAATCCTAAGGGATCTTTAAGACTATAACAAAAGATCTAACATTTATATAACTTGAGGGCTACAATAAAAGGAGAAAGACTATGGAGCATGAATATTCTTTAAAGAGATAACAGCCAGAAGACTCCCAAATTTGGTGAGCAAATTTCAAATAGAATAATCCCAAAGAAAATCAAACCAAAACACATCATAATCAAACTCATGAAAACTAAAAAGCAAAACTCTGGAGAGCAGCAAGAGAGGAATTACACTTTACTTACAAAGAAAAACAGCTCCAATCACAGTAGATTTCATGCTAGACACCATAGAGGCCAGGGAAAAAATGCAGCACCTTCCCGACACAATCGCTGAAGACAAATGTGTGCATAAGCAAATATGGTGAAGAAAGCTAATGGTGCCCTGCTAACAAAAAATATAGCATCTGGGGTCTTAAAGGCTTGCAGATAAACAAGTGGCGATCTAGCTCAGAGGCATCAAAGCCCACACATGGAAGAAGCACACCAGCCTTTGTGACCATGAGGTGTAGAAGGGACAAGGTATCAGACATCAAAGAACAGAAAGTCATATCAGTGGGTGCCCACCTTCCCGATATGATTACTGAAGACAAACGTCTGCATAAGCAAATGTGAACAAAGATTATGGTGCCCGGCTATCAAAAATATAGTGTCTTAAAGGCTTGAAGATAAACAAGCAGTCATGTAGCTCAGAAGCAAAACAGCCCACATGGAAGAAGCACACCAGCCTGTACGACCATGGACTGTTCAAGGGATCAGGTATCAAGCATCAAATAACAAAAATACATATCATTGTAAATGAGGGTGACTGCAGCATGGAGACTCAAAGCCCATCGGTAGGCAACTGGACACCCCCTTATTGAAGGGTTGTGAGGAGGAGCTGAGCCAGTCAGCGTGCGGAGTAGCAACAATGAAACATACAACTTTCCTCTAGTTCTTAAATGCTTCCTCTCCCCACCCCCCACCCCCCACTATCATGATCCCAATTCTACCTTACAAATCTGGCTAGACCAGAGGATGTACATTGGTACATATAGCAACTGGAAACACAGGGAATCCAGGACAGATGACCATTTCAGGACCAGTGGTGAGAGTGGCAATGCCTGGAGTGTGGAGGGAAAGTGGGGTGGAAATGGGGAACTGATTACAAGAATTTACGTATAACCTCCTCCCTGAGGGATGGACAACAGAGAAGTGGGTGAGGGGAGACGTTGGACAGTGTAACATATGACAAAATAATAATAATTTATGAATCATGAAGGATTCAAGAGGGATGGTGAGTTGGAGGGGAGGGGGAACAATAAGGAGCCAATATTAAGGGCTCAAGTGGAAGGCAAATGTTTTGAGAATGATGATGGCAACAAATGTACAAATGTGTTTGACCCAATGGATGGATGGATGGATTGTGATAAGAATTGTATGAGCCCCCAATAAAAAGATTTAAAACAAAAATAAAGTGCAGAACAGAAAAAGATTGATAGTCTACAATTTTCTATCAAGTAAAAATATCCTTCAGAAATGAAGGGGAAATAAAGATACACCCAGATAAAGGAAAATACATATAGTCATTAGCAGACCTCCTCTAAAACAATTGTTCAAAGATATTTATGTAATAAGAAGGAAATGATGAAAGAGGGACTCTGAACATCAAAAAGGAAGAGAAGTGGAAAACTTTCCTTTCCCTCTTCAGTATTCAAAATTACATTTCTCTCCTGTTTTCAAAATCCATAACATTACCTGATATAATTGCCGAAGCATCTAAAGGAAACACTAAATAATGCCATTTTATTATAAACCGTTGTTAGGTGCCATTGAGTTGGTTCTGCCTCTTGTGACCTGTGGACAACAGAACAAAACACTGCCCAGTCGTGCACTGGCCTCACAATTGCTGCTATGTCTGAGCCCATCATTGCAGCCACTATGTCAATCCATCTTAATGAAGGTTGTCCTCTTTTTTGCTGCCTCTCTCCACTCTACGATTTATTATCAACAGAGGCAGGTAAAGGAAGGTCAAATTTCTAGACTTTAATTAAGAAATTAAAATATAGAAACTGGCATATTTTATATGAAGGAGCTTCAAAATGTTTGCTGGAAAATGGAATTAAAGATTTTTGCCCTTCAGGCCTGCAACTTAGCGGATCTCCATGACTCAATTTTGTATTGTATTTTTGTTTTCTTTTGTGTTTTATTTTAATAAATCATTTTATTGGGGGCTCTTACAGCTCTTATCACAATCCATACATTCATCCATTGTGTCAAGCACATTTGTATATGTTGCCAAAACATTTTCTTTCTACTTGAGCCCTTGGTATCAGCTCCTCTTTTTCCCCGTCCCTATGAACCTCTTATAACTTATAAATTATTTTTATTTTCATATTTTACACTGTATGCTGTCTCCCTTCACCCACATTTCTGCTGTTCGTCCCCTAGTGGTGGGGAGCAGGAGACTTATAGGTTGACCAGTGTCAAGAGCATTACCAGTGTGCATTCTCTGGTCTAGCCAGATTTGTAAGATAGAACTGGGATCACAATATTATGTTTGTGTGGGGGGGGGGGTGGATGTTAAACATGAAAGAACTGGAAGAATGTTGTGTGATTCATCAGTGCTATATTGCACCCTGGCTGGTTCAGCCCTTCCTTGTGTCTCTTCTGTGAGGGGATGTCCAATTATCTACCAATGAACTTTGGGTCTCCATTCTGAACCCACTTGTTTGCATGAAAATGGTTGTTTATTTGGGGTCTTCTGATGCCTGATTTTCAAAATTAGATCACTAGACCTGATCCCATGGACACCTCATGATCACAGGGTTTGGTGTATGCTTCTTCCATGTGGGCTTTGTTGCTTCCCTGCTAGATGACCGCTTGTTTAACTTCAAACCTTTAAGACCCCAGACGATATACCTCATAATAGCCAGGCATCCTCAGCTTTCTTCATCATATTAACTTATGCACCCATTTTGTCTTCAGTGATTGTGCATCACTCAATTTTGAATCAAATAGTTGACAGGTCTATAAGGGGAATTTTAACACTAGAGAAAGACACACTCTTTAGAATAATCAACCATGTGAGGTCAAAAGGGCAGCATTTATCCAAAGGAAGACTGGTAAGGCTGGGAAAGTTATGACAAGTATTACAAACACACCCATACATACCCTAATCAGGACAATGCGCACCATTATTCTTCCAGGAGAGCAACAGATGGCCTAAGAGAATTTTGTTGGTAAACATTACCCTACCCACCCTACACACCATCCTTGTCCCTTCAGAATTCTTTTTGTCCACAAAATTTTAAAAATATATTTTAAATAATACTGTGCTTCACACAATGGATGGATGTATGGATTGTGATAAGAATTATACGAACCCCCAACAAAATGATTTTTTTAAAAAAACACTCTTTGAGTATCTTAATGATGCTCAAACTGCTGTTTTGATATAGTGTAAGAGCTCAGAATATATTAGGGAAGTATTCTCAACCTTCCTAATGCCATGACCCTTTAGTAGAGTTCCTCATGTTATGGTGACGCCAAGCCATAAAGTTATTTTCATTGCAATTTCATACCTGCAATTTTGCTACAGTTATGAATCGTAATGTAAATTATCTGATATGCAGGATGTATTTTCATTGTTACTAATTGAAAATAAATAAAGCATAGTGATTAATCACAAAACAATATGTAATTATATATTGTCAAATATTTATTTCTAATTACAAAATAAATGAAATTTTGTCTTGAAGCGTGGTGTAGCATGGGTAACAGTCTTCACGCCAGGTATGTGGGCGTATCTGCATGTGGGCAGTGTCTCAGTTCCAAAGATCATCGGAAATATGTGTTTTCCTATGGTCTTAGGCAACCCCTGTGAAAGGGTCATTCGACCACCAAAAGGGTCACAACCTACAGGTTGAGAACCGCTGCATTCGAGGTAGGGTGAGAAAGAAGGAAACATTTTCCTCAGTATTATATAGAGCTAGATGGAGCCCTGGTGGTGCAGTGTTTACATGGTGGGTTAAAATCTGCATGGCCCAAAGTTCTAAACCACCAACTTCTCCGAGGGAGTAAGACTGGGCTTTCTACACCCATAAGCAGAAGTCATTACGAGTCAGCACTGACTCAAGGGCAATGAGGGATGGAGGGTAAGTCAAGAAGCAATAGCCTCTCATTTTGATAATCTTGTTTAATAAAGGATTCTAGGCTTTTGTAGTGGTGTTTTACTTACCCTTGTATAAAACCAGATAGTGTGTACCTACAACTCAAGCACATCCTCCTATACTCTTTAAATCACCTCTAGATTATGTATAATGTATAAGGAAAATGCAATGAAAATAGCAATTTATGTTCCCTCTTAGCCTCAGAGGAATTGCTTAGACCACTTAATGGCTTTTAGTTTTCTTCAAATAAAGTTACAGAGGACCACCTGTACCTAAAAGATATTCTCTCTGCAAATAAAATTGCTAGCTTTTAAAAAGTAGACGTCCAAAGTGTTGAGAGGCTGTGGGGAGTGGGGGCTGTCAGCTAAGAATCCTATATCCCTCAAGCTACTTTTAAAAAATAAAAGACATCCCTAGATAAAACACTTAAACCAAAATGCATTGCTAATCAGTCTCACTTTGTAAGCTATACTAGACTGAAAGTAAGTGACTCCAGATATTAATCCAAATCTACACATAAAAAAGAACCCTTTTAGTGGCAATTATGTAATTATAAAAGGCAATATAAATGCACACACCTTTTCTTTCTTCTCTAAGTTGATTTTAAAAGCAGCTTTATAAAGCAATAGGTATATAATTCATTGATAAAATTATATGTCAATAAGTAGAGTGTTGGACATATAACATGCAAAAATGTAGTCTATTTGACAATAACAACACATAGGAGCAAAGCTGTATTGGACTAAGGAAATAACTCTAGACAAACCATTAGTTCATAGAAATAAATGTAGAAGCCAAAGAATAGAAGTAAGAAGACTAATATAATACAACTCTAAATATATACTTGCTTTCCTTATCTCAGCTTCTTTAGTCATAAAATTATTTAAAGTATCAATTATAGCAATGTATTTGGGAGTTCTCTGCATACACAAGATATAATATGTGTAATTAAAGGGGGAAGAGAGAATAGAGTTACCATTTCTATATATTGTTATAATTAAGTTAACATAAATATGAAGTAAATTTCAATAACGTAAAATGCATATGGCAAACCCTAGAGAAACCACTAAGAAAATAACTCAAAAATATAGTAAAAATAGTGTTAAAGAAATGAAAATGTTATACTAGAAAATACTCACATAATGGAACAGAGAATATTAAAGGGGGAACAGAGGAACCAAATAAAGATAAGATATACAGGAAAGAAAAAGTAATATGCTACACATAAACCAAACTATATCAACAAGAGCATCAGAATTAATGGCTTAAGTAATTCATTAAGAAGGTAGCGATCATCTGCCTGGATAAAAACAATATCCAAATATATGATGTCTGTATAAAAAGAGCATTAGATTTAAAAATATAGAGAGACAAAATAAACTATGGAAATATATTATACAAACAGCAACCGTAAATATGCTGATATATCTATAACAGCAGACAAAACAAACTTCCACACAAAAAAAGGATAGGCTTCAAGCAATATAGAAGGACAATTTAGACCCCAATTCTACCTTGCCTTGCGGACCTGGTTATACCAGAGGATGTACAGCGATGCAGTGGGGATCTGGAGGCACAGGGAATCTAGGACAGACGAACCCCTCAACACCATCGGTGGGAGTGGCGACACCAGGAGGGAAGGGGGTGTAGAAAGGGAGAACCGATCTTGGAGATCTATGTGTAACCTCCTCTCTGGTAGATGGGCAATGGGGAGGCGGGTGATGGGAGACGCCGGGGAGTGTAAGATAAGATATAATAATTATTTATAAACTATCAAGGGACCAGGGGTGGGATCGGGGAGGGAGGGGGATGGGGGGAAAAAAGGGAAACCGCGCTGATTCCAGGAACCCAAGTGGAAGGTGAATTATGAGAATGACGATTCAACGAATGTATAAGGGTGCTTTGCTCAATTGATGTATGTACAGACTGTGATAAGAGCCTTATGAGCCCCAATAAAAAGATTTTTTTAAAAAAGGACAATTTAAATTATATAAGATCCAGTCGATCAGGAAAATATGACTAATAAACATATCTACATAATAAGAGCAAAACATGCATGAAACCACATGTGACAGCAATGATGGAAGAAATTGACAATTCAACAGTAAACAGGAAACTTTAATACTTGACATTCTACAATAAATAGACTAACAAGAGAGGTTAACAAGGAAACAGAAGACCTGAATAACAGTATAAATTATCTAGACAGCATATCTATAGAATATTCCTCTCAAAAACAGTAGAGAATATATTATACTCAAATGCACATGGAATATTCTCCAAGATAGACAACCAGTTAGGCCATGAAACAAGTATCAGTAAACTTACAAGGGTGACTATCATATAAAGTATGATCTGACCAAATTAAAGTAAATCAACAACAGCAGTACAATAATCACACATTTCTGAAGGAAGACATTCATTTTATCTTGGCTTCCTTTTATCTTGACACTCAAATCATTCAAGCTATATGGGTACTTTTACCCGTTTTGTGGAAGATAGAGACCAACAGGACATTAAAAATGTTTCCTTCTCTGTGGTAACATCATCCATAACCACCAGATCCTTCCCTTCACTGGCCCCAAAGCCACCTGATAGTACATTGTCATGTAGGGGTGCTATCAAGTCCATTTCAACTCATAGCAAACAACTCTACGTACAACAGAATGAAGTCTTGCGCCATCCTCACAATCCTTGTTATATTTGAACACATTGGATCAGCCCTGTGTCTATTCACCCCTCTAGGGGGCTCCCTGTTTTTCAGTGGTGCTCTACTTTACCAAGCGCAATGTCCTTTTACAGGAACTGACATTTCCCGATAACGTGTCCAAAGTATGTGACGCAAAGTCTCATCATCCTCCTTCTAAGGGGAATTCTGGTTTTTATTCTTCAAAGACAGATTTGTGTGTTCTTCTGGCAGTCTATGGTATATTTAATACTGTTTCCCAGCACCATAATTCAAAGGGATCAATGATTCTATAGTCCAGCTTCTGAATGCCTGAGGTGATCAAAAGATATAGTGCCTGGGGTCTTAAAGGCTTGAAGGTAAACAAGCAGCCATCTAGCTGAGAAGCAACAAAGCCCACATGGAAGAAGCACAGCAGCCTGTGTGATCACGAGGTGTTGATAGGATCAGCTATCAGGTATCAAATAACAAAAAAAATCATATCATTGTGAATAAGGGGTAGCTCAGAGGGGAGACCCAAAGCCCATCTGTAGGCAACTGGATATCCCCTTACTGAAGAGTCTCGGGAAGGAGACAAGCCATCCAGGGTGCAGTATATTACCAATGAAACTTACAACTTTCCTCTAGTTCTTTAATGCTTCCTCCACCCCCACTATCATGATCCCAATTCTACCTTACAAATCCAGCCAACTCAGAGCATGTACACTAGTACAGATCAGAGTTGGAAACATAGGGAATCCAGGACAGATAAACCACTCAGGACCAATAATGAGAGTAGAGATATCGAGGGTAAGGGGAAGTTGGGGGAGAAAGAGGGAACTGATCACAATTATCTACATACAACCCCCACCCGGGGAGGGGGTTGGAAAACAGGTAAGTGGGTGAAGGGAGACATCGGACAGTGCAAGACATGGAAAAAAAATAATAATAAATTCTAAATTATCAAGGGTTCATGAGAGAGGGAGGGGGAAAATGAGGAGCTGATACCAAGGGCTCAAATAGAAAGAAAATGTTTTGAGAATGATGATGGTAGCAAATGTATAAATGTGCCTGACACAATGGATGGATGGATGCATTGTGATAAGAGTTGTACGAGCCCCCAATGAAATGATTTATAAAAGAAAAAGAAAATACCATGCATGCCTCAGTCCTCAATGCGACATCAGATTTGCCCAGTGAAATCCATCCTTCAATTTCGTGATGGCTGCTTCCCTGGGTCCTGGTTGTAAATTAAAGTAAAATTAAATCTTTGACATTTTCAATATTTTCTTCATTTATCATGATATTGCCTACTGAAAAGCTTCAAGTCCTCCTTGCTTTTAGCAAGTCAGTAATAATAGTTAACTAAAACTCTGGAAAACAGTTTGAAAATCAGGGTATTAAGCCACTCTCTTACAGAAATTAAGAGGAAAAAAAGAAATAAAGAAAATATGGCCTCATAAACTCAAATTCCAACCAGATTACAATCTCACCCATTGCATGATGATGGCTCATTCACCTATGCCTAAATTCTACCCTCTTTGTAGAATGGAAATCTTATAGTCATTCCTGCCTCAATATACTAATGTGATAGTGACTCTAGAGGGATCCCCTTACCTTAAACCCTGCTAAGTATCATTAGCAAACCCTAATGTAATCTAGGTTTAACTTAGAGAGTGATTTTTCTCTTCGGAATAGCCTAGAAGTACACTATTTCAGCATGCAGATAAACTCCTTTAGAAGCAACAAAACATGAAATACAACTTGGATTAAAAAATATAAAATCATAGCACCTAATAAACTGATACCTGAACTATTTACTAAAACAGCAGCCAGTATCCAGTAGTATATCACAGCATACCTTCCTGTGACAAGGGCATCCAAGCCAAAGAGATTTTTTTAAATCATCAATGTATTTTTGGAACCTGCATTTATTAACGAAATCTGTGTTGCTCATTGAAAAGCAGTTGTTTGGGAATTTTTTACGCTCTACTAAATGAGAATATAAAGTGATGGAAATATAGTCCATTATGAGCATAAACACTCTTTTCTGAATCCTTCCTTTGGTTCCCTGCCTGCTCAACACTGGACACGGCCCTTGGGAGATACAAAATGATAAAGTAATAGGACCTGCCATTGAGGAAGTTTGAGCCCTGATGGGAAGGAACTGGCATGCCTGAGAGGTAAAACAATAAATATGACAAGGTGTTATTTGGTCAGAGAAAGAATCAAGGAAGAGACCACATCTCACCTAGGACTTAAGGAATGATTAGGATTTGGAAATGTAATGAGGCAGGAAGGAGCTTTCCAGACAGATAGAACAAAGTGACTAAAGCTCTGACAAAGAAAAGAGTGTGTAAGGCATGTTTAAGGGGCAATGATAAGAACAGAGGTTCTGTGTAAGAGGGTAGGGAAGATGGGGTTGAAAAGCCAGGTGGGTCAAGATTATGAATGATTTATATCCCTCTCATATCAGGGAGTTTGGTTTTTAGCCTGTTACCTCTTATTAAAGTATAGCCATCAGTATCAGAATCACAAAATCATTTAAAATAGAGAATCCCAGGCCCCAATCACAGTGACTCTGAATCTGTAGATTTGGGGCTGGAGTCACAGAACATGCATTTTGAATAAGAACCTGTAGCTTATTCTGAGTCCCACTAAAATACAAGACCTTTTGTGACAGGTTTTTAAAAGGACAGTGCAGCATTAAAAGAGCCCTTGTGACCCAGTAGTTAAACACTGGCTGCTAACCAAAAGGTATGCAGGTAAACGCCTACAACCGTCAATGGGAGAAAGATCTGGTTTCCATAAATATTACAACCACCAAAGCCCCCAGGGACAGTTCTGCCCGATCCTACAGTCTCTATGAGTTGGAATGGACTTGATGGCAGTGGGGTACCATGTGAAAGAGTAGAGGTTCCGGGAAATAGATCTTCTTGGTATGTTCTGGGCAGATTGAAGGAGGTAAGCAGACAGAAAGAGAAAATGCTTTAATATGGTCCAGATGGTAAGTCTAAACACCATAATTTATCCATTCCTTGGTTCCCAGGGTCTACCATAAATATGAATACAAAGCACCTCAGTCAGAGGCAGAGATACGATGAAGTTACTGAAGCCTAAGTTTCAGGGATCCCTCACTTACACAGGCCCTTTCCAACATCTCTTAATTTTACTATTTAAAATGTATTCACTTTCATAACTATTCTTGCATTCCTTTATGTAAAATAAGTCTCTAAACGTAGATAACTCCTCAGGCCCCACAAAAAAGAACAAAAAACACTAGATCTAGTCCTGTGCTGAGGAATCCTTCATTGAATTTAATTCAAAGACTACTCATTACTTACTGTGGTACGTTCCTCCTCCCTCCTTCCTACACCTCTAATTCTCAGTTTATTCTCAATCAACTGATGAGTGCTCTGGGAACCTGAAAGCGAGAATCAATATAGGCTACCTCTGTTCAAACAAAATCCAGATCCTCTCACTCACTCCTCACGACCCCTCCAATCTCCGTCAGAGTAAGAGCTAGCTGTGTTACAGAACTGTTCCACAGGATGTCCTTGGAGCATCTTCAGGTAAACAGATTGCCAGGTCTTTTCTCCCACAGAATCACCGGGTAGGTTCAAACTATCAATATTTAGATGGCAAAAGAAAAAAATCCAAACCAAATCAAACCCACTTCCATCAAGCCGATTTTAACAGCAATTCTACATAGGGTTTCTGAGGCTGTAATTCTTTTTTTTGCATTTGAAAAGAATGTGTATTTTATTTTATTTTAAACATTTTATTAGGGGCTCATACAACTCTTATCACAATCCATACATATACATACATCAATTGTATAAAGCACATCTGTACATTCTTTGCCCTAATCATTTTCTTTTTTTTTCTCCTCTTTTCTTTTTTACATTTTATTAGGGGCTCATACAACTCTTATCACAATCCATACATATACATACATCAATTGTCTAAAGCATATCTGCACATTCCCTGCCCCCATCATTCTCAAAGCATTTGCTCTCCACTTAAGCCCTCTTTATGGAAGCAGATAGCCTCCTCTTTCCTTTGAACCACCTACCTTGCAGTTAGCAGCCCAATGTTCATGCCACAGCATCAGAAATCATTTTTACCACCTTAATGGTAGAAGATTAAGGGACCTTAATGCTAGAAGATCTTCCACAATCTGGTCTCCTGTAACCTTTCTGACCTCATCCTTTACACTTTCTCCTGCTCACTCGACTACCCTAGCCTCTCCGTTGTTCCTTGACCATACTAAACATATGCATGCATTAGGGACTTGGCAATTTCTATTCTCTTTGTAAGATATCCTCCTGGTTAACTACCTCCTCTCCTTCACAGTTTTGTTCAAATATCACCTTCTCAGTGAGGCCTTTACTGACCTCCTGTGAAACTTAAATTCCACACACATAACTCCTGGAAATTCTTGATTTTTTTAATTTCTCCTTAGCATTGATCATTACACGTTGTTATTGTTGTGTGCTGACGAGTCAATTGTGACTCATAGGAGCCCAGATGACCAAGTAGAACTGCCTCATAGGGTTTAACAAGAAGGATCACCAGGGTTTTTCTCCGGCAGTGGCAATGGTGATTTGAACCATAGGCCTGTTAGCAGCCACGCACTGAACCACTGTGCGTGCCCCAGACTGGACTCATGTACTAATAGATGCCATACGCCACTTTGGGTGGCCTATTTCTTCTTATTAGAAATACAAGCTCCATGAGGATTAGGCTGTCCATCTTGTCTGTTTTCTGCTATCCCCAGAGAACCCTAGTGGCACAGCAGTTAAGAGCCCAGCTGCTAACCAAACGGTCAGCAGTTTGAACTCACCAGTCACTCCATGAGAGGAAGATGTGGGAGACTGCTCCTCTAATTGATTACAGCTTTGAAAACCATTGGGGGAAAGTCTCCTCTTATTCTATGAGATAAGTTGCTATGAGTTGGACTTGACTTGACATCCATGGGTTTACTATGTCCTTACGCCTTAGAACAAAACCAAGCTCACAGGAGATATTCAGTAAATACATACAGAATGAATGCTGCTTATTAATTGGGTAACTTTGGATAAACCATCTAAAATGAGTCTCAAATTTTTCACCTATAAAAATGAATAATAATCAACTTATGTCACAATGACATTCTGAGGATTAAAATGAGATAATGTGCTGACATTTAATCAGGGTTCTAACACACATCAAATAGTCAATGTATGCTAACAGGGAGTCTTCAATAACTTGATTTAAAAAATACCTCTTCTACTTCGAACTATCCAGACATAACCTACTTAGCCAGGCCTGGCCAAGGTCATCAAGAGAGTTGCAACTGCAGGAGCTACTTTCATTTTAGTTCTTCCCTCCCAACTGATAGGTGCAGAGGCAGACACACACAAGACAAATGTGCCACATCAGAAACTTAGCCAGGATATGGTCCTAGGAAAGCAAGTGGAATCTGTCTGGTTTCCAAGAGAGACAAGAAAAGAGAGTCGAGCAACATACATGTTTGATTTGTCAGTGAGGAGTTAATCACAGCAAGAGCCCACTCACAACCCCCTTCTATATATACATATATACCCAAATTCCCTTAGATTAACTAAGCCCTCCCTTTATTCCTGATGAGTCACGGAAATCTGAAATTGGAGCAAACCTAGGCCCACAGAAAACAGCAAGAAATCTATTGGCATTCTATGCTTCTAACCCAATTTTGAATCACTGCTACTCTTTGAAGGAGAGCCAGTCCCTCATAACTGAAACATCAGCCACAGGGCTCAAGTTGTACCTAACCATGACGAGTGCTGCTTCCAACATGTATTTCTGAACACCCTCATCCTTCCTTTCCCAACTTTAGCCTATATATATGGGTCTTCCTGAATGAAACACAAACCAAACTCATCGCCATCAAGTCAATGTTGACTCACAGTGAACCCCTGGTGGGTTTTCAAGAAGTTAACTGCTTGCATGAGTAAAAAAGCCCAATTTCTCTAGTAAAGATCCTGGTGGTTTCGAACTGCTGACCACGTGGATCACAGCCAAAAATGCAACCATTCTACCACCAGAGCTCCATCCTGAAAGAAAAGGGAGATAAAAAAAGAATATTTCATCCTGTCATGTCACTGTATATTTCTGACACATGTGTGGAGCTCTTATTTATGTCTACAGCTTTGATGTTATAATTCTTGCCTTACCTACTTGTAGTGTAATGTTCAGTGTACACCAAATTGATGAAAAAGAAGAATAATTACTATAGGGTCGCTATGAGGCAACATTGACTTGATGGCAGTGAATTTGATTTTTTATCATTTAGCAATAACTATATAAGCAGCAACATATTAAAAACTTTACACTCATTGTTCGTATTCCATACAATAACCTTTTTGTGTAGGTACTATTGCTCCATTTGTACGAACATGGAAACAGACTGACTCAGAAAGACCCATTCATTCACATAAGGTCATACATATAGCTAGTAAATGTTAAAGTCTGAATTCAAACGCAAGTCTGCCTTACTACAAATTTATGCTTGCATACCCAAAATTAGCTTGAATATATAAAGTAAATATAAGTTAGGAAATGTAAATATAGAGAAGAGAGACTGAGTGCCACTTCCTATAACTCAAGAAATAAGAGTGGTGACATTTGCATCTGGATTGTAGAGCAGAGCTTGTTGGAAATTTACCTTCTAGAATTTTCTGGGAATCTGCTCTCTTAGGGTTTCATGAGAAGTATCTCACCAGAGGTACTCCACTACAAAATCACCTGAGGGGATGGGTAGGGAAAGCTATTAGCCACAAGCACTACACTGCAGGAGCTGAACACTGGGAAGTCTACTTGCCCCGTGGGAACCTGGTGAGTGAACACCCTGGGACCAGGAAGCAATGTTGTTGTTTTTTTTCCTTCAGTTGTCTTTCTAGTACCTCTGACAAATCTTCATATCATTATAGTTGGAAAAGAAAAACCACTTAAAGGTTCAGATCCATTTTCAAAGGTCTATCAAAAAGGCTGACTGTGGAAATAAACAAATTTGAGAACCAACATACCTGGCACAGTAACCAGGAAGCTACTTGTGCATACTTAAATGATTTGTAGTGAACAGTTTCATGCAGGTTTCACTACAGATTAGCAAGTAACTTGTTTACTGGGTACTCTATTCCTGCCCGAGATTGTAAATTTGAAGGGGAAAAGGGGGGAAAAGGGAGCTTCCATGCTTCCATTCTATAGGAAGGTGCTGGGGGAGAGATAAATGGCAGGTATACAATACCTACAAGTAGAATCTTTGCTGTGGTGAAAAGATATGAAATTGTTCACTACAGATTAGTAAATAAGCACATGTAAACCAATGTTTGCTAGGTTTCTAAGCAGTTTCTTTCACTTAGTCACATTTTTTACCAAGTAGTATGTCCTCTTTCCTCTTCTCCTCTTGACTTCCTCCTGCCTAGAGGGAATTGGGGGGGGGGGAGCTACAAGCTCTGAATCCATTTAATAATAAATATTAATTATATAACAGTTAGAAAAGTCATTGTTTTATAGAAAAATATAATTAAAACCTCCCCTAAATTAACCACCAAGAGAGCCACAATTAACATTTTAATGTACATATAGAGTAGGGTAAATACAAGGGTGTTGCCAAATTACATCCTTGTATAACTACCAAATTGCATCCTTGTATAACTACCAAATTGCATCATTATGCAACTGTCAAATCATTGAGAATCATGGTTCACTTGACACATGACCTTAATCACCACAGCTAGTAGGACTCTCATCTCATACCTCTGCATTCATTACTGCCAGACATACATCATTAAGGCACAAAATGGTTTGGTTAGGTTTTTTACTATTTTCGCAAACGTGAAATGTTGGATAACAAGATAGTCAATAAGTGGGGAGTAAGTGGACCTGATTTGGAATCTGTAGCTAGACTGCCTGTGCTACAATTGCAGCTCCCGCATTCACTAACTGTATCCCTTGTCTCATCTTCGTACGAATATTATCAATACCTACACTTCATAGTATTATGTCAAGAATTAAAATATTCTCATGTAGAGTGCTTACAGCTATTGCAAAAGAACTATTACCTGAGGATTGCTTGGTCTTTTTCTTTAAAATAAGCACAACAAAAACAACCACGCACGTGTTATTTCTGTGGTCGGGTGCCATACACTGAAGGGCTGACTCTAATCAGCTCTATTTATTTTGTGTACAACGTGGAGGTTTAGAGAAATGTAACACTAGCCTACTTATACTAGAATGGAAGAGGACCAGCTCTGCCCCTTGGGAGAGGCTGTAGCACAGGATGCTGAAGCCCTCAACCATTTAGTTGGCAGAGCCAGAGAACGGAAGTGGTTTGAAACAAATCTAGATCTTGGCATAAATATATAATGTGCCTTGACATATAAAGCTGCAGGAGTTTTCATAATTTTTTTAATATTTTGATTTCTGCATCAATGAGGTTTTGTGTCCACTGGGATGACACCTTCCTAATAATATACTTATACCAGAGGTGGAGTGATTCACTGTCTTTACCTGCCAACGAATTTAAAAGAAGCAAACATGTTATGAAATTGCTAGGCAGTTTTTAAATGGAATCATTTTATTTGGATCGAAACCATTACCTCAAAATTTATTTTCGTAAATCTGTTCCTGAGAAGATTAAAAAATGATAGATTTTCCCAAGACTTAGTATACTTACATCATATTAATTCTTTTCTAATCTAAATGTTACAGGAGCAGAAGGATAGTGTATCTGGATAAATTGCTTTGGCCAAACAAAGTCAATTTATGAAATTTAAGTCCTGAATTATATCCATATTTTGAAGACCTTTCAGGGAAGCTAATGAGAAATGAATACTTTTGTTCTCTTCAGTTCTTGCCCCCAGCTGTTCTTCTTAACAGATGGAGATGGGCATATTGGGAGAAGAAGACATGGAAAGGGGGTACATGATATGACACAGTAAAAGTTCATCCCTTCACAAATCGATACTCATAATTTTTGGTTTATCTTATCTCAAAAAAACTCACTGCCTTTGTGTCCATTCTGACTCACAGAGACCCTGTAAGACAAAAGTAGAACTGCCCCCCCTGCCCCCGTGAGTTTCTGAAACTGTATCTCTCTTTGATTCTTTTTTGAAACTGTATCTCTTTACTGAAGTAGACAGCCTGTCTCTCTCACAGAGCTGGCTGGTGATTTTGAACTGCTGACCTTGTCCTTAGAAACCCCATGTGTAATCACCTTGCCATCAGTGCTTCTTCTCAGATAAAAACATTTTCAATATGTATACTATCACAGAATGTGACAACAACTTTTCTAAATGTATGCAGCTGAAATCATGTTATGACTATTTCCATCATCATTAGTCTACCTCTGGATAGTATTTTGAAGATATAGAGCTGTCAGCTCCTGAACTGGTCTCATAGAAAACCCTAGGAAAGTGTTGCTAGTGTAGACAGACACACCAGTGGGCCCACTAGAAAGCGGGCCAGTTGGAATACTTTCTAGATGATTCTAAGGAGCACATTCACAAGGAAATTCTCAAAAACTTGCTTTGGTCCCTGACCATTAAACTATAAGCTCAGGAGTGTACCTTTAAAGTTTTATGAAATCACTATTCTTTTGTGTTGTTGTTGTTGTTAAAAAGATTTTTTTTCTAAAAGATCACATAAAAGTTGAAAAGATACAGAAGAATGTCAACCACTCGACATCAATCTTTGGCTGAGGGAGGACAAAGAGCTGTCTAAAGAAACTTGGAGCCAGAGCCAACAGAAGAGATTGAGATGGCTGCTGGCCGAAAGAGCCACAGTCCACGTCAGCCGCACGCATGAGCACCACTGGGGTGCAGCACAGACAGCAAAGTCGGCAGCCCCAATCATTCCTCCTTTTCGGAATGAGATGCAGAAGTGCACTTTTTAGACATATCCTGGATGGGTTTGTGCTCCTTCGTAGCTTTCTCCCAATCGCTGCCGTTGAACTCCATGATGACCACACTCCACACAGTGCTCTCCCTGAGGCATTGGGGAACAACTCCATCGTCTCCAGGGTTTGAGCAGGGTGTGTACAAACGCTGAACAACCCAGCTCTCCTAGAAGGGGGGTTGGGCTTTGTGTGTGTTGACTGTGCGGTCATGTTCTCAGCTCCCTTCAGGAGCTGGACGTGATAAGCTAGAACAATGAAATGGTTATTCTGCTGCTTCTTGCAAATGCTACATTTACAGTCAAGTGTGTGCAAGTCCGCTGAGGCCCTGACTTCAAAGCGAACTGCTCCGCAGCGGGCGATAGGCTCGGGTCTTCAAAGTGGTGCAGCCAGAGCTTGGCGGCACCTCACAGGGGACACACTGCCGCTTCTGCAACATCTCCCAGCGTTCCTTCTAGTGGCCCAGGTCCAGCGTGGCCCACCAAGGGCATCGGTGTGGTCGGGGTTGGTGGAGGTGGACGCGAGGCTCCATGGGCCCACCTCCTAAAAGCTCTCAGTCACCCCTCTGTGCACCCAACCAGACGGCCAGACCAGGCTGCCCACCCACCCCCCGCATGGGTGCCCTGCACGGTTGGAGTTAGGGACCGCTTCTGCCGGTGCAGTTTGACCACCACGCAGCTCCCTGCATGGCGCCCGCAGCCTGGCGCACAGCTGAAATTGTGGTTTTTAAAGGTATTTTTGTTTCATTGTACTTATTTATAAGCAAAGAAACAAGCAAACAAAAACAGCCAAACTCACTGCCATTGAGTTGATTCTGATTCATAGCAACTCTATAGGGCAGAATAGAACTGCTCCTGTGGGTTTGCAAGATTAACTCTTTATGGGAGTAGACAGCCTCGTCTTTCTCCCGGGGAACGGCTGCTGGTTTGGAATTGCTGACCTTGTGGTTAGCAGCCCAATGCAAAACCATTTTGACACCAGGATTCACAAGGCAAGGATAGTGTATGATTGATTTTCAACACAGCAAATATGTATTGAAGACTATGTGATAGGTAGTATTACAGGTGCTGTGGGTCGGGTTGGTGGAGGGGGGAGAAAGCGTCCACTTTACTTATTGACCGGGTTAGGTTCTAAACACCTGGTCGTTATACAACATTAGCATTATGCAAGGAGGAGGACTTGGAGGGGGCCACCGATCCTTGAAACGGCTGGACTTCCAGTACTGCTGTACTCTTTTCGCCAAGACCCTCCCATCAGCAAACCTTGGACCCCACAGTTGGGCTCAAGGCACATCTTGCTGCTCTGAGACTCAGGCAATTGACAGCGTAGGGGGTGAAGACAGTTGGTGGTCATAGACAGCTGCCTATGCCATTGCCCCTGCAAATGCCCCCTCAACAGCCCCACAGGCCAGCGAAGACCCTACAGAAAAGAGCTGGAAGTCTTTAAAAGGCTTAGATTTTGAGGCCAAGAGGTCTGAAATTAACAGCTACTCAGAAGAGATATTAAACTGGTTACTCTTATTGGCCGGTGGCCCAGAACGTGAACGCCCACACAGTATTCCAACGGATTGTTACACTATATGACGTCTTTGCAGGCGTTTCCACGTTATCAACTTCCTGCCACAGCCATTTTGACCATGAACATTTGCCGCGGACAGCAGGTCTGGTAGCTGGGAAGCCGCTGTCGCTGTCGCTGTTGCTGTCGCTTTCGCTGTCGCTGCCGCTGCCGCTGCCGCTGCCGCTGTTGAAGGTACTGTCTTTGCTGAAGGTACTGATTTCGCTGCTATAATGCCAACTTTGCCCTTGAGAGTGGCGGTGGTGTGCTCCAGTAACCAGAACCGGAGCATGGAGGCACACAACATCCTCAAAAAACGAGGCTTCAACGTACGATCCTTTGGGACAGGTTCCCACGTAAAGCTGCCCGGGCCCACTCCAAATAAGCCAAACGTCTATGATTTCAGAACAACGTATGATGAGATGTTCAAAGACCTTTGTGTAAAGGACAAAGAACTCTATGGGCAGTCCGGTATCTTACTCATGCTGGACAGAAATAAGAGAATAAAGCCCCGGCCAGAAAGGTTCCAGGAATCCAAAGATGTCTTTGATCTCATCATCACCTGTGAAGAGAGAATCTATGACCAAGTGTTAGAAGATCTTAATTCCCGGGAGCAGGAGACCTATCAGCCAGTTCATGTGGTCAACGTGGACATCCAGGACACGCTCGACGACGCTACCCTGGGGGCGTTCCTCATTTGTGAACTGTGCGAGAGTCTTCAGCAGACAGAAGACATGGAGAACGAGATCGAAAAGGTGCTGCGGGAATTTGAAAAGAAGAACCGCCAGGCTTTCCTGCATACCATCTGCTTCTACTGACAATGCCCGGGAGGCCCCAGTGAAACCGCTGTGTAGCCTGGCCTTTTTGCACACGGTCTTCTTTCACTGACTTGAGATGGACCCACTGCTTCAAGATCTCTTTTATGAACGCTTTTCCTCTCTAATTGAGCCTTTGCTGTTGCTTTTATGCAGCCTTGCCTAATAAGTGGTGCATATTAACCAAGGTGATCTGTATATGTCATACAAAAATGCCACAATAAAAAAAAGTTTTCTTAACTAACTTTGAGTGGGTTATTGATTATACGGGGCACTGACGTAGAGGAGAGCAATGGCAGAAAATAAGTTACAGTGTGTGAGTGGGTGCGAAGAAAAATGTGGGAAAAGGGAAACAGAGATTTGGGAGGGAGAATTTCAATTGTAAACAAAATGACCCGGCAAGGTAGGCTCCAGCACCCCTGCAACCAGAGAAGGAAGGCCCTGGCTGGCCTCACCCCTGCTAAAAGAGGCCCTGATTGTCCCTGCCTGGCAGCAGAGAGAGCCCCGCCTATCCTAGCAACCCAGTAAGCAAATCTCCAGATGCCCCTACATGGTGGAAAGAAAGGGTCTGGGTGTTCCTGAGACCCAGTTTGGAAAGCCCCAGCTGCCCCCAGAACCTCGCAAGGTAGGCCCCAACTGCCCCTGCAACCGGACAAGGAAGTCCTTGGCTGTTAGTGCCCCAAGTCAAGGAAGACCCCAGCCGTTCCCACTCCTCAGCAGGCAAGGAACTGGCTATCATAGCAATGGAAGAATTAGCTGTCCCTGCATCCCAACAAGGAAGGCAGTGGGCATCCACATCCCCCAGTAAGAAAAGGCCCCAGGCATTCCCACCTCCCAAAAAGAAAGGAAGACCCCAGGTGTTCCCACATCTCAGCAAGGAAAGACCTGGGTGTTCCTACCTCCAGGAAAAAGGACCCTATCATCCAAGTACCCAGAAAGGAAGGCTCCAGCTGTCCCCATATCCCAGCAAGGAGGTTCTGGTCACCACCACCCTTGCAGTAAAGGAAGGACCTAGAAACCCAACAAGGAAGGCTGGCTGTCTCTCCCAGCAAGGGAGGCTCCATAGCCCCTGGCTAGGAAGGCTCCATGTGTCTCCAAGACCCAGTAAAGTAGGCCCTGGCCGCCCCTTTGAGCCAATAGGGAAAGCCTCAAGGCCATGACCGTTGCAGCAGCTCAGCAAGAAAAGGCCTGGTCATCTCCACATTCCATTGGGAAGGTTGCAGGTGTCATCACATCCCAGCAATGAGGACCCAAGCCATCCTGCAGACCTGAAATGGAAGAACCTGGGTGTCTGGCCAGCTTTGCCCCTGGCAGGAAGGTCCCAGCTGTCCCCTATGACTTGACACAGAAGCAAATTTAGCAACAACACAACAAAAGATGAATCTCTAAAATTTATAGCATACTGCAGGATTTTTTTTAATTTTTAATAAATAAAATCAAATAAAAATCATCATACTCTATCGGAAAACCAGGCCTTGACCTATTTACAGGTTTTTCTTTTTAATTTTTTAAAATTAATTTATTTTTGGATGGGTCATTAGTTTTCTTTGTTACTGTCATCGTTGTGTTCTCTTTTGTCACTTTCTCTTGCTATGCCTTATATTTTTATGCAAGTCTATCCAGATAAGATAGGCTGGATGAACAGTCTGGAGGAGAAAACAATGGGACCAATGGTTCCAGGGGGAAATGGGAGAGGGGGAGGTAGGGGAAAGGATCTGGTGTTGACCAACCCAGGGACAAGAGAACATAAAGTGATCCAAAATTAGCGGCAAGGAAGGTATGAGAGGCCTGGTGGGGATTCAGCAAGGGCAATGTAACTGAGAGAAATTACTGAAACTCAAATGAAGGCTGCACATGATAGTGGGACAAGAGGAAAGTAAAAGGAAATAGAGGAAAGACCTAGGAGACAAAGGGTATTTATAGAGGTCTAAATATAGATATTTATATATGATGATGGGGAAATAGATCTACGTGCATATATTTATAGGTTTAGTATTAAGGTAGCAGATGGACATTGGGGCTCCACTCAAGTACTCACTCAATGCAAGAACACTTTGTTCCATAAAATTGGCATTCCATGATGCACACCTTCTCGACATGATTGCTAAAGACAAATGTGTGCATAAGCAAATGTGATGAAGAAAGCTGATGGTGCCCCGCTCTCAAAAGATATTGTGTCTGGGGACTTAAAGACTTGCAGGTAAACAAGTGGCTATCTAGCCGAGAAGCAACAAAGCCCACATGGAAGAAGCACACCAACCTGTGAGATCACAAGGTGTCGAAGGGATCAGTTATCAGGCATCAAAGAACAAAAAATTAAATCTTTGTGAATGAGGGGGGCTGCAGATTGGGGACCCAAGACCCATCTGTAGGCAACTGGACATCCCCTTATAGAAGTGTCTCAGGGAGGAGACGAACCAGTCAGGGTGCAGTATAGCAAGGATGAAACATACAACATTCCTCTAATTCCTAAATGCTTCCTCCCACCCCCACCCCCACTATCATGATCCCAATTCTACCTTACAAATCAGGCTAGACCAGAGGATGTACACTGGTACTGATAAGAACTGGAAACCCAGGGAATATAGGACAGATGATCCCTTCAAGACCAGTGGTGAGAGTGGCGATACCAGAGGGTAGAGGGAAGGTGGGGTAGAAAGGGGGAACCAATTATAAGGATCTACATATAAGCTCCTCTCTGGGGGACAGAAAAGTGGGTGAAAGGAGATGTTTGACAGTGTAAGACATGAAAAAGTAATCATTTATAAATTATCAAGGGTTCATGAGGGAGGGGGCAGCGGGAAGGGAAAGGAAAAATGAGGAACCGATACCAAGGGCTCAAGCAGAAAGCAAGTGTTTTGAGAATGATGATGGCAACAAATGTACAAATGCACTTGACAGAAATGTATATATGGATTGTGATGAGTTGTAAAACAGAATGTATATATGGATTGTGATGAGTTGTACGAGCCCCCAATAAAATTACTAAGAAAAAAAAAGAATTCATGACCATCAGAGTGTGGGATATGTCTGTCCTGGAGTAGATGATTTCACTCCTGTTAGTTGGTAAACCAAGGAGGGGCAGCCTATTCTTGAGGAAATGTTTAATATTACTTATAGGCTTCCAAGGATAGAATTCACTCAGTATGATGTTGCTAACCCTGCATTTTTTTTACCAAGTTTCTATTCAGCCCTTGTTGACTCTGGCTTCATGCTATAAGCTTCCTGAAGTCTAGATTTTATGTTTTCCAGGTGGCCTGTGTTCTTCACAGATCACGTCAAAATTATATGATTTGGAAACCTCACTAAGAAAACCAGAGTTTGCCTTCAACATCCCTGTTTCAGATGAACAGAACGGAAATACTCCTTTGGACTTTGGGACACAGCAGAGGCTATGGATTTGGAAGCCAGTGGTCTTTGGCTCAAATATCTTGCTTTCGATGTCTCCAATAATTATCAACTTAAAACTGCCATATACTTACTATTTCCATTCTTTCTTTTCCTTTTGTGGCATCTTAGTCCAGCAGGTACAGTTTTACTTTAGTGAATGACTTACTACATTTTTGCCTGGTGTCTAACCCTGCTTTCTTAAAGTGTTCAGCTACTTCAGTTTCTAACTTAGATAAGTGAACATTCCATGTATTTTAGTCTAAAAAGCTTTCCTATATATGTATATATTTCCTTTTCTCATTAGCACTTTAAAATCTACATGATTGACTAGATTAATGATACTATTATTGGAATTGCCAAATGTCTTATGGAGGTTGCTAAATTTTTTTCTCAACAAGATGACAATGCTGCCTCTAAGGTGGACCAAGGATATATAAAAACTTTCTAGGACCAGATTTGACTTCATATTTAATCATAAACCTAAATCTTAGAAGAATTCGTTCTTTCATATGGCCCTGCTCAATGCTTGGTCTCATGAAGTGATCACTGAAGATAAGGGTGCTGTAGAAAAAGGTGGTGAAAAAAACAAATGGTGCCTGGGTATCAGAAAGAATAGTGGCTGGAGTCTTAAAGGCTTATCTTCAAACAAACAGACATCTCAATGAGTTGTCAGCTAAGTCCACATAGAAGGATTGCATCAGCCTATGTGATCCAATGACTGTGAATAATAAAAATCCAAGATCAGACGAAGTAATTATATCAGAGCTTAAATTCTGAGCACCCAGTTTGCAGAAGGCTATGGATGTTAGTGCAAGTCCAAAATCCATTTGCAGAGTCCCTACATGGATTAAGCATATATTGGACTCCCTTGGACCATTGACCAGAGATGTGAATAGTCTTATCCTGAGACAGAATGGCTCACTCCACATGTAGTCAGGTTAAAATTTAACATTATTTTTGTTTTGTCTTTTGACCCATTTTTAATTTGTTCTAGGTTTAACTTTGTTCTATTATCCTCAAATTTCTCTTGGATTGCGGTTTGTCTGCATTTTATGTTGTTGTCACCATTGGAATTTTTGCATGATTTTCTTGATAGGTAAATATATAGAGACAATAACTAGATTAATAGTTCCCTAAGATTATGGCAGGGGATATTAAGGAGTAATGGGGAGCTAGTAATAACGAGCACAAGAATGAAGAAAGTGTTGTAGGACTGATTTGGGTGATGATTGGACAACATTTTGATATATTTAAACCACTGAATTGTATGGCACGTGAATCATTGTCAATAAAAATATTTTAAAGAGTAAATTTTTTAAATGCTCAGAGTGGGCCTCAGTAAAAATATAATTTTTGATTAAAAAAGAGGGGGAAGTGAGAGAACTAGGCATAGTTTGGGAAGATACTACAAAGAAGAAATCTAGGGCAAAGGCCCTGGGAGAGAATATACCTGATGAGTGTTGGAGGCATAGCCAGTGTGGCTAGTACAAAGTAATGGGGAGAAAGGTAGAGTAGAGATCAAAGAGGCAAGAGAAGTTTAGATTCTACCAGTGGTATCGAAAGTATTGGAATTATTTATTTTGCTTTTCATCAAACTAAAATGAGGGGTGAGTTTTAAGAAAACTGATGTGATCCAACTTTATAATAGAGTAATAAAATTATTCGCTTGTGTACAGCTACTCGTCACTATCTCATCATCCCATTATCCAAAATTTTGCATTTATACTAGTACAAAATATGACTGTTTTATGAATTAATGATATAAGCCTTGTAGTAATGAATGCTGAGGTGTAAGCCCAGAGTAACGCTGTCTGTGATGGTTAAGATAATATGTTGGGCCTTGATTGCCCATTGGTTTGGCAGTTATGCAATGATGTAATTTAGCAGTTGCATAATGATGTAAAAGCATCCTTGGTAGCACAGTGGGTAAAGCATTGGCCTAATAACTGAAAGGACTGAGATCAAAATCTACTACGTATCCCATGGGAAAAAGATGAAGTGGCCTGCCTCCATAAAGATTGACATCCTCAAAAAGCCTATGGAGCATTTTAACTCTATCCTATAGATTTGTGATAAGTCCTAATTGACTCAATGCCAGAAGAATTTTGGGAAGGGATGTTTAAGAAGTAATTTGGCAGTTATGTAATGATGCAGTTAGCCCCCATTTTGTGATCTAACGTGGTCATCCTCTATTTTCATATAAAGCTGTTTTTCTCATAATAAAATGGTCTCTGCGTCCTAACAATGTTGCTAAGTGAGGAGTGAATGTATTGAAAACAGGCTGAAAGCTAGTAAAGAAGGAAGCAGGAAGACCAATTTGAAGTCCTTGCTATAATCAGGTTGATAGATTCTCAAAGCTGGAACTAGGTGGTAGAAATAGAATTACAGAGAAATAGGTTAGGTTTTATTCTCTAGCTCACCATCAAATCTTATACCATTTCTAAAAGGCTCTGCTGAATAGCCAATGGAAACAGTTTTACAATGACCTTTAGCTTCAGTACTAAAAAAAAGAAAATGTCACACTGCACCTTAAATGCTTGACCTCTTTTTTTTTCTTCTTCTTTTTTTTTAAGTTCAAGGATCGTTTGTTGGCCTTTAGGAGCGTTTTCCAGTCCAGTCTGTTGAGGCACCACGCCCTGGCTCCAAAGTTCACCTTCAGCATTCCCTGGGGACCTTGCTACTCCATTCCCTTGCTGTTCCGCTGCACTCCCGCAGTGCTTTGCCTCCGTGCGGTGGGATCAGGTCAGGTGCAATTCCCACACTGTGTCTCCGGTGCTGTCCCCTGCAGGGCCATAGGTCAGTGAGGGACATCATGTCTCATAGTGGAGCTGCCCATGTGGTCCTCTCTGTGGACTGGCTGCTCTAATTGGGGTCATCGTCCTCAGGGCCTGGTGGGCCAGGATGTGCTCCACTCTCTCCTCCTCCCACTTCATCTGCTCCCGTGTGCTCCAATCAGATATGTCCCTCTCCCGGAGCTGCAGAATCAATGTCATCCTTTGAAACAAATTCTTCTAGGGGGAGGGGAATATTTGATCTCTTTAATCTCTGGAGTATACCATCTCTTAGTCTTCCTTCAGAGATCAAATCTCCTAATTAAAATATGCATCAATGGTCCACTTCCTAAACATTAATTGCCCATTTGTTAGTCAATAGAAACTCAAGAAATTAGAAAATTCAAAATATTTTTACACAACTGCTTTAGATAGGGATGGATAGTGTCAACCTTTCCAGGGCTATCTCTGATTTAAGGTAAGACTAACTGAAAGGAAGCAGACACTAGTGTGCAATTACATTGCTAATTTACCCTAATATCCAACACACTTGGATCTGTTATCTCACTAAATAAATTATGGGCCTTGGATTTTCATCCCGCCAGAAACCATGATAAAGGGCAATCTGTGGAGTAGAACAGGTTATCATCCTAATCCTAGATAACACTGCAAGTCAATAAAATGAGTGAATCAAAAGAAAGGGCATAAATGCTTTGAATGCATCCAATTCCCATGGTTTATTACAGATAGACTTTAGTACAAAATACTCTGCATGGTGACCTGGAGAGAAATAAAAGAAAGAAAATGAATAAGGAAATATTTCAGTTTACTATTAGCTGGATGCTGCATGAATAGCTCAGTGGGTATAGTAAGCAGGCTACATCGAAAGCACGTTCTAAAAAGAGGCTGGCAATTTAAAAGCAGCTAACTCATAGCCACATGTAGCCTGAAAATATATTGTGTTGGGTCCGAAGAATCATCTAAAAATGATAATATTTCACTTTTTTTTAAATCCCTGGAAATCTTCCTAAAACCAAACAATAATTTTGTTTAACTAACTTGAAACACTCTTCTTGGACACTATGTTTTTTTAAGAACTCCATATGGGATCAACTTGACCACAGAAACTCAAAAATTAGACAGGAACCCTAGTGGGTAGTATATATTAGAGGAGCAACTCAGAAAATGAGGATGAAAATGATTATACAGTTCTCAACGAATATAATCAATGTCCCTGAATTATCTAGGTAGTAATTGTCAAATTGAAGTTTTTTGTGTATATTATCAACAATTATGCATTGGCCTGCCATCTGCATGGTCTGTAGTTTGAAACCATCAGCAACTTTCAGGAGAAAGACTGGGCCTTTTATTCCCATGAACAGTTAACATCTCAAAAACCCACAGGGGATTGCTATAGTCAGCATTGACTTGATGGCAGGGAGTTTGTTTGCTGGTTTATCAAAAACAATAACATAATTTTAAAAAATTAAAGCAAACATAGAGTGTCCATGATCCAGAATGTATATATTTAAAATTATAAAATAAGTGCCTTGGTCACAACTGTCGGGTAAGCATTGGACTGTTAAATGCAAGGTGAGTAATTCAAACCCACCGGTCACTCCATGAGAGAATGAGGCTATCTGTTCCCATAAATATTTCTAGCTTCAAAAATCCTATAAAGGGTCATTCTGACTTGAAATCAGGTTGATGGCAGTGAATATTTTGGGAAATTTTATACATGTGTACACGAGAGTGTACCAAAAATAAACTCGGAATTGCACTGCGTGGAGCAGATCTTTTATAGTACCCATTTTTCTGGTTAACTCCCTGGTGGTCTAATTATGTCAGTAATTTTGTACCCAAAGCAGTACATTGTTTTGCATAAAATTAGTTGTTTTATAGTGTAGGCCTGTAATTCTTAAGAAATTACTCATTTTAATCTTTCTAGTAGACATTCCAGGTATGATAAACTTTAATACACATTTAACATTTACCCTGAGCCACATTCTGGATTACCACCAGGGAGGTTAAGTGAGCGTCCAGCAATTCGCTCTGAGTTAGTGCTCCCACTGGCATCACTTGGGAAAGTTCTGTCTGGTCACAGTGAATTTTTTTGTGAAAGCAGTTTCACTCGAATCTCATTTTTTGTGATGGCTGATTTAAGAGAAGAGCATGCAGCTGTGAAATTTTGTTTCCTGCTCAGGAAAAATGCTGCAGAAACTGTTGTGATGTTGAACACAACTTACAAGGACAGCACTATCAGAAAAATCCCGAGTGTATGAGTAGTTTTCTCATTTCCGAAGAGGTGAAATGTTGATTGGTGATGAAATGTCAGCCTGGTTCCGGATGAGCGTTAACTTCCCAAATGAATGGAAATGTGAACTCTTAGAGCATTTGAAGTTCATTCCACAAGGTCAGACTGTTAATCAAGCTTTCTATTTAATGGTTCTGAAAAGATTATGTAACAGTGTGTGACAAAAGACCTGATTTGTGGCAGATGAGAGATTGGTTTTGCCACCACGAAAAAGCACCTGTTCACGCAGCCATCTCAGTGTGCCAGTTTTTGACAAAAAATAGCATGACTCCCTTGTCTCACGCTTCTTATGTTCCTGACCTGGCTCTTTGAAACTTCTTTATGTTTCTGTGAATGAAGAGCACAGATATTTAATGACGTAGAAGAGGTGAAAAACAAAAAAAAGGGGAAGGTGCTGTCAGCCATCCAAACAGATGAGTGTGAAAAATGTTTCCAAGAATGGAATCGCAGATTTGACAAATGTATTAAGTGTAATTGAGAGTACTTTGAAGGTGATACGTTCTTTTTGTAAAAAAAATTTAAATACAGAGTGTTGGGGGAAAAATTCTGGTTTAGGGGGGTGTTACCCCTTCATATATATGTGTGTGTATGTGTTTATACACACAAGGGGATTTCAACATATTTGAGTAAAAATTGAAATTAGGATAATGAAAATTTTCTACAAACTTTTGAAGCTCCCTTATGAATACGTATATGTATAACATATAAATGTACATGTCGTCTGCAATTTCTTGTGAAATATTGGTAGATCAAATAATATGGGCCATATTTTTATGACAAAAGTAGAGACAAGGAATAGATGGCCTAGTTAAGCAGGGCATTTTCTTTCCGATTAGTGAGTCTCCACCACTAAAACAGCATAGGTGAGACGCTGTCCCCTTTTCACAATCTCAGATGACAAGTCAGTGATATTTGTTCCAAATTCTGGCTTCTCCATTAAATAGCCTGACTTTAGGCAAGTTGGTTATATTTCCCTGAGTTAAAACGAATGGGATTATATTCAATTCTCTCTTTCAATTGTCTTAGAAGTTCTTAAAGAATATGTATCATACAATAGAGGAGAATAATAAGACTGATCAATAAATAGTGCCAGCTGTTAAGTTTTTTGAGGTTGGTGGGAGGAGCCTGTGCCAAACACAGTTCCAGAAGGATAGGGGTGTATAATGCTAAAAATCATACTTAAAAGCAAGAAAACATGTAGACACTTAAGTGGTCTTATCTCCAAATGGTAATGAATTTTTAAATTTAAAGACAACAGGGGAAAAAAGACAATGAAAGAAATTGCAAAGGAAAACATTGGTAAACTTTATATGGGAAAAAGCACAATACTTCAAAATAGGAACACACTTGATAACATACAACCAAAGGAACAAATAGTTGATGTCTTAGCCCAAATTTGACTGTATCTCTCTGAGATCATGAATAAATGAAAACCTGCCCCCCACTGTCATGGACTGATTTGCCACTTATAGTGAATCTTTATAGGGATTCTGAGGCTATAAATCTTTTCAGGAGCAGAAAGTGACCCAAGTAAAAAGTTTGATATAAATGCTGACCCCCAAAACTAGAAGGGAATATTTAAATTGGTGGAGCTGAGAGCCACAGACTGCTCCACAATCAAATTAGAGGCATGTTACTGAAGGCCCGAGAGTCTACCCAATAGCATCCGTACTGTGAATTAAACAACTCCATGGAGTAGACAGGACAGGGGTTGACCATGAGAAAAGAGTCAGAGAGAGAAAGTACTAGTACAATGATAGATATTTGGACCAAGATAAGAACAGTACATCCAGAAATAAAAACAGAATACAGACAACTGATGTTTGATAAGGGGCCCCCAATATCAAAAATAGAGCAGATGCCCTTTTTAACAAATGGTGCTGGAAAAACGGGATGTCAATCTGCAGAAGAATGAACCAAGATCTCTACCTCATACAAAAGGGCAAATTAAAGGTGGATCGCAGACCTTGAGGGAAAACCCAAAACTATCAGGCTCACCAACGAAAAAATAGGGACAAAGCTGAGAATTTGAAATAGGAAATACATGGGATATCAGAAATAACGAATGATATACACTCAGAGGAAGATAACATAGATGAGTGGGACATGTTAAAGATAAATACTTGTGTACATCAAAGGGAGCCCACAGCCCGGGAAAAGATATTTACCAATGATGTATCAGATAAAGGGCTTATTTACTAAAATCTACAGAACCCTGCAAGTTTACAATAAGAAAAAAAGGCAAAAGACTTGAACAAGGAGATTCATGAGGGAGGAAACGTGAATGGCCAGTAAACATATGAGAAAATGTTTCTGATCATTAGCCATTTGGGAAATGCAAATTAAAAGAACTATGAGATACTACCTAATACCCACAAAGATAGCCCAATTCAACAAACCAGAAAGCAACAAATGTTGGACAAGTGTGGTGAGATAGGAACTCTCATTCACTGCTGGTAGTCTTTTTTTTTTACACAAACAGAACCCCACTTTATTAGCAGTTAGTTCGAAATTGTACATTAATGGAGGAAGGTTCCCACTTTTAACACAACCCAAAATGGCTGGTTGGAGAGCCCTCATCAGGTGAGCCTGGTGGCACCCCTCTCTCCACCCTCCCACCCCCCAGTGTGGGAAGGAAAACTCTGCCTGCTTCCCGCATGTGCCTGCCCCCCTCCAGTGAGCCTTCTCCTCTCCCCAAGACATGACATGAATTTCATGCAAAAATTACAAAAGGAGCCCTCTGCTGATAATAAAAGCTAGTCATAGAAAGCCCCTCCCTCTCTAGGAGCAGAGGGGTGGGGAGCAGGATAGGCAAACTCCTTGGGATAAAGGTAGCCCTGGTCTCCCTGGCCCTGGGCACTAGCTCCACACAGCGTCTTGGCTGCCCGGTGCAGGAGCATAGTCACCTCTGGCCACCAGAGCCAGCAGGGAAAGCCCAAGGGCCTCTGGGAGAGGAGGCTCGGGGTCCCCCAAGCTCACTTCACAAGAACTTTGGACCTGCTATACCCTTTGGGACTTCCTCTCGTGTTTGAGAAGCCCAGGCCACTCATTTGTCAATGGGGCACTGGAGCCCCAAGAGGGCAGCCTGCACACATCTCCTAACCACCCACAGGCTACCCCTCCCCTCCTGGCTCCTGCCTCCTGGAGTGTTCTTCCTCCAAGTGCAGCCTGGGCTGCTGGTAGTCTTATAGATACTTACAGTCACTGGCAAAAGAGATTTGATGATATCTAAAATAGATAGAAATCGAGTCACCTTATAACCCAGCAATTCCACTACTTGGTATATACCCAGAAGAAATAAGGAACAGACCACAACCAGACATCTGTGCTCCAATGCTCATTGCTGTGCAGTTCACAATCACAGAGAATTGAAAACAACCTAAATATCCATCAATAGACAAGCAGATTTTAAATATTATATACACAGAATGGAATATTATGCATCCCTAAAAAATAGTAATGATAAGATGAAGTACCTTGCCTCATGGAAAGAGTTGGAGGATATTGTATAGAGTGAAGTTAGCCAAACACCAAAGGACAAATACAACATGAGCCCCCTAGGGTAAGTTCAAACAGCAGAATGAGCATAGGGCAAAATGCACACAATACACAGCTCCCAGGCTGAGGTCCAGATACTTTGGCATGAACCAGACCAAACCCAATGATGCATACATCATCAAAGAATAAAAAATATGCAGACCGCACCTGTGCTGAAAGATACCTATTCCCCCACCTCTCATATGCTTTTAAGGCTCACAGAGGGGTGGCGGAAGAAAATAGATGGCAATAGGGGAAGAGGGTAATAATCCACATACGGAGAGAATATTGTTTATGTCTCCAGAGGAAAGGGGGAGAGAGAGTAGCTCTCATTCCAGTGTATATGCTTTCATGGTAATGTTCCTGCTCAGAGAAGCTCAATCAGAGAAAGGACTGCCGGGATCTCCTCAGCTCGAGGCATGACATGCCCTCCATAGATGACAGTGCTACTGAAGATACAGTTTATGGAGTGAGGCCAGTCTGCCCCACCCACATGGGGACAAACCAAGAAGGGAGTAGAACAGACCCACAATGGGAGCAAAGTCATAAGTTCCTGAGGAATCCTGATTATAGATTTCTGACTCAGGGGGCATCACTTGGCACACCATCTGAACTGGCTGGGAGTAAATGACAGGGGGACCACATTTAAAGTTTCAAGATGTATTGGGATGGGGGTGGGGGGTGGGGGCACTACACCATCTCATCCCTGATCGTACGAAAAGCAATAGAGACTTGTAGGAGGTGCACCTTTTGGTCATGAATGCCGAGGACTACAAGGTGTAAGTGCTGATAAGTAACCAGGTCCTGGGATATGGAACCCTGAAAGAAAATGGGATTGGACTGATGGATTATAACAGGTTGTACTTGCTATTTAACAGAGATACGTATCTTCTCTGGGTCAGGATATCAGTTAGACTCGGAACTATTTGTATGGTCTTTCTTTTACTTTTTTCTCTTTTGGTATCTATATAATATGGACAGAATAAGCAATCCCAAGGAGACAGCAATGGAACCAATAGTTGGGGTTACAGGGGGTAAGGATAGATGTGGGAGGAGGGGAGTGGTGAGTCCATAACAACAGGGACAGAGACTAGCAAGTGTTTTATCAATTGAAATATATCAAGAGGAATTACTGAGAGGTGAATGATAGTTAAACATGATAGTGGGGCAGGAGGAAAGAAAAGAAGAAAGTAAAAATTATATATGTATGTATATCAATATGTATATGTAAATATATAAATATAGGCACATCTGTCTATGTAGATAGATAGATGGATAGATAGATACATAAAAACAAGAAGGAAGCAGCTGTACTTTGGGCCGCTACTTAAATCTTACCTCAGTACAAGAACGGTTTGTTTTAATAATGTGACACTCACCTTATGATATTCACTTTAATGACACAATCAAGACAAAGTGGGTACACAAGCAAATGTGATGAAGAAAGTTGATTGTGCCCAGCTATCAAAACATATAGCATCTGGAGTGCTAAATGCTTGATGTTAAATAAGCATCCATCTAGCAGGAAAACAACAAAGGCCACATGAAAGAAGCATACCAGCCTGTGTGATTATGAGTTGTCCATGTGATTAGGTATCAAAAGTTCAAAAACAAGCAATCAAAATGGCATGAAGGAGTGTGGCCAAAGTGAAGACCCAAAACTCATCTGTAAGATAATTGTACAGTCGCTCACAGAAGGCCCACATGGAAGGAAGACTAAATCTAGGAGCGGTATAGCACTAAAGAAACACGTAACTATCCTATAGTTCTTTAATATTTCTTCCCCTTACCATTATGGTCTTAGTTTTGCCTTGTTAATCTTGTTAGGCCTGCATATGTTCATTTGTATAATTAAGAGTGTTCAGTGCATGAAATCCAAGATAGATAACCCTTCAGAAATAGTAACAGGAGTAATGATTCCCTGAGGGCACAGGAAGAGCGGGGTAGGGAAGGAGGTAAAGGAGATCCAATATCAATGATGACTGTATAACCCCATTAGAGGGGAATGAAAAACAGAACTTCAGGTGAATGGATACATCGATGGTGTAAGTTTCAGCAATAATAATAATATAATAAGGGTTCTAGGGGGTAGGGTTGTGAAGGGAGGGGTTAAAGGGGAACTGATACCAAAGAATTAAAAAAGAAAATGTTTTGAAACTTATGGTGATAGCAATTGTACAATTATGCTTTATATAATTGAATTATGGATTGTTATATCTATAAGATCTCTAAATAAAATGATTGATAAACAAGTCTAGTTTGAAATTATTCAAATGAAAGCCAAATTTTATGAAGTAGTTTATATGAAAGTAAAATATGTGCGTGCCTATCAACCTCTGTTGATTAGTGAAATGTATGAGGCTACATAAAGCGAATGAGTACAAATAAAAATAAGTTCTTGAGGAAGCACTTTGGGTATGGAGAACCATGAAGACACAACTTGAGAAGACTAGAAATCATTTCAGAAACACAGCCAATTGTAGAGTACCTGAAAGATATCCAACTTAAGGTATCAGCTCCTGGTGAGCCTAAAAATGGACAAATAGAATTTCTCCTTAAATCCAATAAATATTTATCAAATGAGGTCATTTCTAAAACATTTGTGACAGGTACACATGATTGAGTCCTGAAAGATGTGCCATCAAAGACTATATATGGTACCAATTATATGGGAAGAATACCAGTAAATTGATAAGAAGCAAAACAGCAAAAGATATGGAACTTCCAGAATAGTATACAAAATAACTTCCAATGACTAATTTTGTCATCCTGAAATACCTGAGTTTCAAATGCTGTAAGGATGTTAGAGATTGGACATCCCCTTACAGAAGGGTCACAAGGAAGAGACGAACCAGTCAGGGTGCAATAAAGCACCTATGAAACATACAAATTTTCTCTAGTTCTTTAATGCTTCCTCCCCACCCCGACTATCATGACCCCAACTCTAGCTTACAAATCTGGCTAGACTAGAGCATGTACCCTGGTACAGATAAGAGCTGGAAACACAGGGAATCCAGGACAAATAAACCCCTCAGAACCAATAATGAGAGTAGCAATACCAGGAAGGGCAGAGGGAGATGGGGGGAGAAAGGGAGAACCAATCACAATGATCTACATATAACCCCCTCCCAGGGAGACAGACAACAGAAAAGTGGGTGAAGGGAGACATCAGACAATGTAAAACATGAAAAAAACAATGATAAATTATCAAGGATTCATGAGGGATGGAGGGAAGGTGGGGGAGGGGGGAAATGAGCTGATACCAAGAGCTGAAGTAGAAAGAAAATGTTTTGAAAATGAGGATGGCAACATATATACAAAAGTGCTTGACACTATGGATGGATGGATGGATGGATGAATTGTGATAAGAGCTGTATGGGCCCCTAATAAAATGATTTTTAAATTTTTTTAAAAAAAAGAAAGTTCATGATAAAACTGATTTTTTAAGTGGAGTGCCTGAAATCAGTCAGATCCTTCCCTAGAGGAACGTTTGATGACTGACAAGGAATCTGACAGTTGGACCAGAAAGATGGTGTTTCAAATAGTGCTTCCTTCTTAGCATTTCTGTGGGCACTTGTGTGCCGGCTAAGGTAGAATCCACAGCCTCTTATATATTTTAACAATTTAGTTTGGGTGACAGACTTTTTTGTTATAGCCTAGTGGTTATACATTGTGCTGCTAACCACAAGGTCAGGAGTTTCAAATCACCATCTGCTCCATGGGAGAAAGAGTTACAGTCTCAGAAACTTGCAGGGGCACTTCCACCCTGCAGGTTTCTATGTGTCAGAATTGATTCAATGGCAGGGAGGAGTTGGGGGATTTTTTGTTTTGTTTTTTAAGAAGTAAAGCTGTGGAGTGTCAGAATACTTAACATAGACCAAGAGTTGCTCGGAAAGCTTCCTGAGAAATCAGCTGAAGTAATTTTCAAGGCAGTTTATATGACCTGTGCCTTTATTACTATAGAGCAATGTTTCTCAACCTTCCTAATGCTGAGACCTTTTAATAGAGTTCCTCATGTTGTGGTGACCACCCAACCGTAAAACTATTTTTGTTACTACTTCATAACCGTAATTTTACTACTGTTATGAATTGACCAATTCCTGTGAAAGGGTCGTTTGATCCCCCCAAAGGGGTTGCAACGCACAGGTTGAGAACCACTGCTAGCAAGTCACTGAGTTTTAACTGAAGTGTATTGGTGACTCTCTGGGGTGCTTGGGGACACTGTGTTATGTTTTCCCAAATTCCAAGACACAAAGAGTAAACTGAGAAAACAGCTGATTAGTTCCAATGAATTGTTTGATCATAGAGCAATTTTATCATGATGTTATTGTTACACTATGCAAGCTAGGTACCCTTGCCTCATTTTATAAAAAGCTGTCCTTTGGAAATAAAATTTGCCTTTGGATCATCAGTCCACTGGTGCTATAGATTATCGTGCCAGCCTGGCCGATAAACACAAGTAGGATTAACTGAAGGACAGAGGGATAAATGGCTCGGTGAGCCTCACCTTGGTTGTTCTGTGCCTCAGTTTAAAGGGGTACACTACCTGTGGGATGCCTAGCCTGTGGACTGTGTTGCTGTAAGTTGAGGTCCCTTTAAGCCCACATGATTGGAATGTTCATCTCTGGAGCTGGGGACTGACAGTTGATGACAGTTGGGGACCTGCCTTGCTGTTTGCTGCCTGGGTATATATATCCCAGCTCTCTCTACAGAAGGGGACTGGCAACTGGCAGCTCTCAAAACTTGAAGGACTGCTAGTGTCTCACTGCTTTATAATTTGACTGTTAATTTCTTGTATTATCTATCTGTATATTATTTAACGGTTTATTTCTTGAATTATATATCAATCTTTATAAATATATTTATATATAATTACTAGCAATCTGGTTTGTCTCTCTAGAGAACCCTGTCCAATACAAACTGGTCACTCCTTTTCTTCAGGTCGTCACTCACTGCAGGTCCATAACGCTGGATGGTACAATTACTAACATGGATTGCATGCTATCCCTCTGAAATATGTGTGACCTTGACTGGACTACTGTTCTCATTGGCACTTATATAATGATGTAATCATCCCATGATGTGATATGCCAACAAACAGTTAGAGGATTCAGGTAGGATGCAACACCTTTAATCCAGTGGTCTACCATCACCATATTAACTTTACACAGCCTAAGCGAACCTTACATAAGTTAAAGGGATAGAAACAAGCAGAGGAGAGGGACCTACTGTCACCAAGAAAGAAGAGCCAAGACCAAGAGTGTAGCTTTTAGATCCAAGGATGAGAACTTCCTAGACCCAGGGCAAGAGCCGTTACAAGAAGATGTCCAGGGAACAGCAGGTGCACAAACGCTGAAAGGAGACAAGGAACTCCCTTTTGAACTGTGAGCCAACACATGAGAAAGCCTTCCCCTAGAGCATTGGTTCTCAACCTGTAGGTCGCGACCCCTTTGGGGGTTAAAGGACCCTTTCACGGGGGTCTCCCAATTCATAACAGTAGCAAAATTATGGTTATGAAGTAGTAACAAAAATAATTTTATGGTTAGGTGGTCACCACAACACGAGGAACTCTATTATAGGGTCTCAGCATTAGGAAGGTTGAGAACCACTGCCCTAGAACCAGGTGCCCTAAATTCAGACTTCTGGCCTCCTAAACTGTGAGAACCAATTTCTCTGTGTTAACAGCCATCTACATGGGGCATTTTTGTAATTATAATGATAGCGAAGACAGTTACTGTAGTAGAACTGAAGTATTTTACTAACTGGTAAACCATACACTTTTATCCTAATCAAGTGTTCACTGTGGGAGCCTTGGTGGTGTCATAATGAGTTACAAGTTGGGCTTGAAAGCACCAGCCACTCCAAAATGAGGTTTTCTGTTCCTATAAATATTTCCAGAAGCAGTTTTATTTTCATTATGAGTTAGAATCAACTCAATTACAATGTTTTTTGTTTGTTTGTTTTCATGTGTATACTAGTAAAGGGAATCCAGCAGAACCATATTTGATGATTATTAGCTTGTTTAGGGAGTTTCATACATTTCAAAGAAACTTATGGTACAGAGAGTTAATGTGCTCACATGCTAACCAAACAATCAGATTCTACTCCACCAGACGTGCCTCAAAAGGAAGGCCTGGCAATCTACCTACGAAAAATCAGCCACTGGAAAAAAAAATTATGAAGTAGCATTCTATTGTGTCACACACGGAAACATTATGAATCAGAATCAATTGAAATCTCTCTTATTTGTGATGAATTATAAACTGTTAATACAGTTCTTTTTATTCCCCCTACCTTCTAGAAATGATAACTTCTCACCCTTTGTGAAGTTTGTCATTGCTACCTAGTCATAGCCCATGCTAAGAAAGTCAGGGATATTTTTTTAATTGTTTAACTTGGTCTTCAACAGTAGTAAAACACCACAGAAATGGAAAGACCAATTTGAACTATTCAACATAACAACCACTTAGGAAAGAATGCCTAAGAAGCTAAATGAAACAGCCAGAGACCTCCCCAAAGAAGAAAGTAACAGGAAATCCATCTATAGATGAGAAAGGACTTAAAATTAAAACCTTGGAAAAGAAAATATTGTGAGCTATGACATAGAAATAAAAACATAACTTTAAAATATTGATCAATTTAGAAGACAAAAACTCAAATTAAGAAAAAAGTTGCAACAAATGGTGAATATCCAAATTTAAATTATCTGAGCAAACAAAAGATGACAAAAGATTGTCATCTGACTTTCTCCTACCTATACAAGGGGGAAGGAGAAGTCTCCCTAACTGCCTAAGGTTGATTACTAGGAGACTAAGGTCACACTTGCCTCTAGCTTCTAACCTTCCTACCCGTTGACCTTCCTATAGCACTCTACTTTCCAGCTGTGTTCAATAATTCATTGTAATGGTCCCAAAGACCTCACAGACAATGATCATGTTTGTAGAGTTTACTATGGAAGTTAATAATTTACAATTCAAGTAAGAAATGCTCAGGATACAATGGTTCAGTCAGGACAGTTTCTTCTCTGCCATGCCCACAGGCAGGCATTTCTGTCTGGCACTCAACCACTTTGCCTGGCTTCTTCCCTGCTCCAGATGTGTTACAAAGATTTTTCAAGAGATGCCCAAAGGGCATACTATTCTGCTGTAAGACTCAACCCAAAGGCAACCAGCTCCAGCTCCATGGATCAGCAAACCCAGCTTCCCCAGAGGCACACCACTCCACTAGCAAACCTCCTGGTTAAAAGCACTCAGCCTTACTTGCTCTGTGGGCTGAGAAGTCAACCACACCATCTCGTACTCTGGTTACACAGCTTCTGCTTCTCTGTCACTCCTCTGGTGTCTAGGGTGTGTCCTGGATCAAGGAGGTCAATGTAAAGGTACTTCAGGAACCAAAGAATGCACTCTTCTCTCTTGCTGGTAGACGAAATCCCCCTTTCTGCTTCCTAATTGGCTGAGTTTACACCCAGCAGAAAGCCAATCACAGTTTACAGTGTTAATAATCATTCAAAGCTGAATCATATAATTGAACCAGTATTTTCCACCCTCAATGTTACCCAGACCAAACAAGAAAAAAGTAGTTTGGTGTGAATAACAGAGATCAAAAAGTCATATTAAATAATTCACTGCAGTCCATCATCCCATCACCATCTACCTATCTCAAACCTTGACGGGCATGAACTCAACCCAAAAGGAAGGGTTTAACTACATGTACTTTAAAACAACTAATTCCACTGGAACCAAATGAGGAACAGACAGACTGCTCCCAAGCTGCTCTCCAAGCATTCAACAACAGGGGAAATAATCGTTGATGTACTAACACCTTGTGTGTGTGTAGCATTTAACAGTCTGAAAAGGGTTTTCAGCACCATTAAGTAATTTGCAGAGCAACCTGGTGAGGTAGCTAAACAGTAGTAAGCTAACGTTACAGAGAATAAAGCTAAGACCTAGAAGTGATAAATCAGTAAATCCACTCAAGGAATAAATGTTACAAACCAACCTGAGGGTTGTGGTTCTGCCTCAAGTTTTCCCTTTACAATGAAGATTTTGAGGTAGCGTTTTCTATGTTGCCTTCCAGATTTAAACCAGTGGTTTACGACAACACTATGCTGTCTTTTGGGCGAAAACTAGAAGAAAAATGAAAACATTAAAATTTGGTTTGGTTCATCAAAAAATCAACAACAACAAAAAACAAAATCCTACTCATTTTGGTGGGATTTATCAGTCACATTTTTGCCAAATGTAACCTAAGAAATATGTCACTTGCTATTTTTTTAAATCTTTTAAAAAAAAACAGAATAAGCATAAAACAGTAGCTAAATTCTTCATGGTATCCAGAATTACTTACACTTGTGTTCTTGGTTAAATAAGCCTACTTCATAAAGAGCCTAAAAAATCTATCCTTTTAATGTCTGTCCCGCTTAGCTCTTATGAGATGACCTAAAATAAAAGTGTCTTTAACATTCTTTGGGAAGAGCCCTGGAAGTATAGTGGTTATTCCTTGGGCTGCTTACCAGAAAGATCAGCAATTCAAAATGACTATCCACTCCACAGAAGAAAGACGAGGCTTTCTCCTTTCTCAGAGTTACAGTTTCGATAACCCATAGGAGCAGTGCTACCTGTGCGATGGGATTGAGATGAGTCAAAAATCCACTCAATGGCAGTAAGAGTTCATCTTTGAAGGATTGAAAATAATTCCATCGGTTTCTGTGGTAGTTACATAGCCTATTGTCAATTTGAGACTATTAAGAGTGAAGGAGTAGAACTTAGCCTGTCAATCAGGTATCAGCTTGATGACCTCATTTGGAGATGCTAAGGAGATAATAGCTCACTGTGGGCAGGACGCCCACTCCCTCCCTGCGAGACATTCCTGTCGAAAAGAAACATGGAGCTACGCTGGTGCCCTGGAGCTGGAGGACCCACATAGAGACCCCTGCGAGTCCTGAGATGCTTACACTACCACTGGACCCACTGGCCTGTGATCTTCCTGCATATGGCATCATTGCATGTTTTGTGAGTCTGAAGAGGAGTTTATAGATTGGTATCAGACTTCTGGACTTGATCTGGACTGGGCTGGGATGTTTTCTCAATATACAAATAGCTCTTTTATATAAAGCTCTTTGTTACACACATATGACTGTCTATAAATTTGTTTCTCTAGTCAACCCTAACAGGTTCCTTTAACATCTTCCACATTTTGCCATTTACTATATCAACACCTAGTTCTGACAGCATCCATTTCAACTTTACGTATTATTTCTTTGATTGTGTTAAATAGTTCATTTTTTTCTGTCTTCTGGGAGGTTTCTTCTTTTAAGACTGTCTACTGGCAGGATCCATCATCAAGTGACCAGTGAAGGATGTCTAACAATTTATTCTCCCTCAATATGCCACTAGTGCTTTTGCTGACAATAATAATGGAAGAGCTTGTGGTGGGCCTAGAGTCCCCAACACTTAGTCTCCCCACCTTCCCCAAGGATTCTGAGAAAGCAACGAGAAGAGCCTTGATCATTCACTGGAAGCCAGGCATGTCAATCAATGATCCTTAGCAAATAAGGTTAAGGTTCCTGGCAAAGGGGCGTGAACTGCTGATGTTTCCTGGTCCCGCCCCATGTCACATGCTCAGCAGCCTATTTAGAGCCTGGCTGCTCTCTTGAGGGCGGCCTTCATTGCTGGGGCTTCTGGGAGGCCCTGATATATATATAAGTTGTTGCTGCCCCCTACAGGCCATCTCATCATCTCTCAGCTAGCACATAAGTGATAGCCGCCATCTTTACTATCATCGACGCCACAGCCCAATCGCCAGTGTGGTGAGAGGTACTCCCTGGTGCCATGTCAGACACCGAAGAGCGAGCGGAGGCCTTGGGGGGTCAGGAGGGTCCTGTGGGAGCAGGTAGTGATGAGTCTGTGCGTCCCCCAGGACCTGTGGTTGAGGGCCCTGAGGAGGGCCTGGTAGCAGCAGGGCTAGAACAGGGCGATCACGAGAGTAGCAGCGGAGAGGAGTCTGAAACCGAGTCAGAGGAGGAGGAGGAAGACGAGGAGGAAGCAGCAGAGTTGGGCGAGCAGGCCACGGGAGTAGACCAGCACCATTTCCAGATAGCTAGCTTCCACTTAATGTACCTGGACCTGGTGCCCTCACTGCTGCGCCACCTTTACCGCGACGGCCAAGTCATCCATGCTCGAGGTCACGTCTTCCGGCGCCTGCGCCAGGATACGCCCAGTGAATCCCATTCAATGCCTGAGCTGTCTGCTAGTCTCCGCCAGGGCCTCCACTTGCCCTCGGCCGCCCAGAGGCCTGCACGGTCTGCTAGTCATGGCCTAACCTTTGCCGTTGACCTCAACTTAGACCTGCCTGCGGCCAGACTGCCACCCCGGCTGCATGAGCTGCCTGAGCTACCTCAGGTCCTCCCCACCATCCAGGTCACCGAGGCTCCTCAGCCCACCCTCCTGGCCATCGAGGCTGCAAGGCCTGCAGATCCGGCCGAGACCCTGGAGCCCAGCAAGCCCCTAGACCAGGCCGATGTTCCGGAGTCCAGGGAGCCTGTAGGCCAGGCCACAGCCTCTCAGGGTGAGCTTACATTTGGGACCACAGGGCTGCCTTTGGTGGAGGAGTTGGATGCCTAGTGGGAATGTCAGCAGGGGAGGCCGAGGGGGCGGGGCTGTGAGCAGGGGAGGCCAAGGGGCAGGTGGGCATGCTGGTGGCAGGCAAGCGGGCAGGCTTCCCTGCACTCTTCGGTGGGGAAGGACGGGCTTTGCACAAAGGGCCCAATCCTGCACCCACCTTTACCCAATGAATCCCAAGGGAAAACAAAGCTCCCTCCTTTCTAATGCAAATGGAGCAGTGGGAGGGGCCTGGAGGAAGAGGAGACTATGTGGGTCGCTTTAGTTTGTTGTTGCTCAAGAGAACAGCACAAGATTTGGGAGGTTTTTTCATCATTGGACTATATTGGCTAGGGTTTGGTTGAGATTTGAGGAATTTTTTTTTTAAGATTACTGGTCTATAGGTTTTATTTTTAGTGACGTCTCTGCCTGATTTGGGTATCAGGGTTTTGCTTGCTTCTTAGAATGAATTCAGGACTTTTTCCTTCTTTTCTACACACTGAAATTTTTGTAGAATTGGTGTCAGCTATTCTCCCCAGGTTTTGTAGAATCCCCCACTGAAGTCGTCTGTACCACATTATTTATCTTGGCAGGGCAGGGGTGTTTAATGAACTGATCATTTTAATTGTTTAGGGTCTGCCCAGGTTTTCCACTGAAATTCCGTCTTTAGTCTGTAGGTTTGGGTTTGGCAGAGTGCAGTTCGTGGTATTCTGTTGTTCGCCATTTTAGTTCTTTTGATTCTATTGTGACATCACCTATTTTTTTAATCACACCTGTTATTTTCACTTTATTTTCTTTTGCTGGATTTAGTAGTGATTTTTCAGTGCTATTAATCCTTTCAAGGACCCAACTTTCTTTTTACTGTGTTTCTTTTTCATTTGCTTCTGCTCTATTGTTTATTATTTTTTCTGGTGACAGTAGACTTATTTCTGTTGCCTTTTTTCTAATTGTTGTGTTTGTTGTGTTAAGGTGTGGATTTGGGGGTCTTCCTTCTTTTGGAATGTACACTTTGGAGTATATTTCTCTCTGATCACTACTTTTGCGATGTGCCAACAATTTTACTTTGTTTTAGGTTTGTTCTTATTTGATTCAGGGAATTTTTTACTTTCCAGTTTTAATTTCTTCAACTACCTAGTAATTTTATGTTGAATTGTTTTATTCAGACTTGAACTTTTTCTCTTGATCTACTCATAATATTTTAAACTTTTTATGTGAATTAGAAGAGATTTTACAGACTAAAGTGTCATTTTTGCATTCAACAATCAAAAGTCCCAATGGCTGACCCTGTCTCCCTACTCTCCCCCGCCCCCCCCACCCCCCCCACCCCCACCCGTCACCTTGTTACAGGATATTATCTTCTTCCCCTCAGGTAATGCCTGTCTACCACCTGGCTGATTACTTCCTTCCCCTCCAACCCCTGGTTTCTTTTGGCATCAAAACATGTTTTGATTGTTTTAATAAAAGTAGTCTCATACAGTATTTGTACTTTTGTGATTGACTAATTGCACTCAGCATAATGTCATCCAATTCCACATTTATCATTATTTTTACCTTTGTATAGTAGTCCATTGTGTATATGTACCAAAATGCACGTATTCCTTCTTCCATTGATGGACATTTAGGTTGTTTCCATCTTCTTGTGATTTTGAATAGTGCTAGGATGAAATTCGGTATGTATACATCTGTTTGTGCATATCAAATATTCCTTAATTCTTTACGGTGTATGACACACATTCCAATTGCTGGGTCATGTGGTGCTTCTTTTCCTGACTGTTTGAGGAAGTGACATCCCACTTTCTGCAGTAGATGTCCTGTATTGCAATCCCACCAGCAATGTATGAGGGTTACAATATTTTCCATGTCCTCTCCAGCATTTATTTCAGGGGGGTTTGTTTTGCTTTGCCTTAACTTTGCTTTCAATTCTGGGATGAGTTGGCATCACATTGTTGTTTTGAGTTTCATCTCAGATTGCTAATGATCATGAGCATTTCATCATGATTGTTGGCTATCTGTCTTCTTCGATGAACTTTCTATTTATGTCCTCTATCCATTTTTATTTGGATTTTGAGGTGTTGACAATTCTATAGATTTTAGATATCAGTCCTTTGTCTGATATGTCATTGTCAAAAAGTTTTCCCCACTGTATGTGTTATCTTTTACTCTTTTTGATGAACTATTTTCATGCACATAATGTCTAATCTTTAAGCCGTCTCAGTCATATGTTTTGTATTCTACAATGTGTGCATCTTTTGTTCCTTTTGTTCATGTATTTATGCCATGTGTCATGGCTCTTAAGTTTATCCCTGTTTTGTTTTTTTATGTTCTTTATATTTCTTGGTTGACATTTAAGTCTTTAATCCATCCTTAATGCATTTTTATATATGCAGTCAGGTGGATCCTGTTGTATTATTCTGAAAGTAGAAATCCAACTGTTCCATTACAATTTGTTGCAGACTCTCTCATCTCCATTTAATAAATCTCAGCCCTTTGTCAAAAGTCAGTTGTCTGCAGGTAGATGGATTTATTTCTGGACCCTCTATTCTGTTCCATTGGTCTATGTATATCTTGTCATACCAGTACCAATCTGTTTTGACTACCGTGACTTTACAGTAGGTTTTAAGGTCCACCAGTGAGATGCCTCCTAATTTGCTTTTTGTTGTGTTTTGTTTATCTTTGTTCTCTTTACTTTCAATAAAAAGTTGGATATTACCTTTTCTATCTCTTTAAAGCAGTCGTTCTCAACCTTCATAATGCCATGACCCTTTAATATAGTCCCTCATGTTGTGCCCCCCCACCATAAAATTATTTCCATTGCTACTTCATAACTGTAATTTTGCTACTGTTCTGATTTCGGTGACCCACAGATTGAGAACTGCTGCTTTACAGAATGTTGTTGGATTTGGATCACAATTCCATTACATTTACAGATGTTGACTGCTGAATTTTATTAAATGGGATGGCTTTTGAAAATATAAAGATTCTGGGAAAATTGATCCTAAGAAATGATGAACTGAGAGGGAAGCACTTGATAAATATTAAGAGGGTTGAGGCGTTATGAGCTTCACCATAAAATATACCTTAGAAATACATTAATATTTCCCCAAGATAAGGTGACCAAAGCATACAGAATATAGTCAGATCCCTCACAGGCTTAGAAGCATCCGTTTTGGCAATTTCTTGAAAGAGGGAAATCATGTTACTGTGAAAACTATCAAGCAGCAGAAATGTGAAGACAGCAGAGGTGCTGTGACAACCAGTAGGAATGTGCTTCTGCTCTTCTTAGGGTCGAGAGCTGAATGTCACTGTGGGTTGTGAGTTGTGATTATTTCTCCATAAATTCTGTATTATTCCTAAATCTGTATTATTCTTCACGAAAGAAATGACTCAATATGTTTATGAAAACTCTGATGAAGAGGGCCAGAAATCAGGAGGGGAGGAAGAAAAAAAAGCTAAAGGAGAAAAGGACAAGGAAAATAAAGAACAAGAACCTGAGCAAGATCTGGACCCAGAAGAGGGAACCTCCAGAAGTTTCAGGTATCTGTGGTAGCTTTGAAGGGGCCCTGGTGTTGTAGCAGGCTGTAAGGTGGGCTGCTGACCACTAGGTCCAGAGTTGGAACCCACTATCCCCACTGGGGCAGAAGGATGAGGCTTTGTGCTCCCATAAAGATCTACAGTCTCAGAAACCCATAGTGGCAGTTCTACGCTGCCCTAGAGTCATTATGAGTCAGAATTAATTCAGTGACATTGAGATTGGGATATGTGTGAGTCCATGTAAACTTTAGTTTCACCCAACCAACTGCTATTTACTGGATACTGAGGACTTTAGTTTTATTTGTAATTTAGTTCAGTAAATTTTAAAGTTTGTGTAAAAGAAGTTTTAAAATTCAGTTCAACTTTTTAAAAGTCTTGTACCTACTAATAAAATTAGTTCTGAGAAATATCTCATGGTATTCTATTATTCTAACAAGGGCATTTTTCCTCCACTGGTGAGATTTACCAGCTGGTGGTAATGTGTAGGACCTAGAGATGGAGACCACGCTTGCTTATAAAATTGTCTAAACTCTTGTTGTGCCTTCATCACTTGGCCATGAACATTTAGTTTCGGACACCAATGAGACATTGATGCCTTTTAGAGTGTGACTAACAAATTGTAAAAGGTTAAAAATTCTGAGTAGGACTACATGTAATTATTATTTTAACTAAATATTTGTTCAGTTTTAGGTTTCCATATTTTACATGTCAATCAAAAGGAAAGAGACTTAGTCACATAGTACACTTATTGTTTGCCAACATGTCAGTCATTAAATCTTAAGGGATATTGTAAAGTATACTTTGATGATTAATATTTTTATTTTCTTTTGCCTTTTCACAGCTGTCTGCGTCCTACCAAAGACTTCTCTCCTATCTAACTAGTTGTGGAAACTGAATGCCCGGAAAGGTAAGGAAGAACCACATATAAAACTCTCACAGGTTTCTAAGAAGTAGTATAAAATGGCGTTGGACTCATCATCAAAAAGAAAATTTCAAGATTATTTTGAAGAATGATATAAAATTTAATATTGTCATAGGGAAGCAAAAGACAATGTATACACAGCCCATAATGATCTCTAAAACAACACGCATTTATGATTTAGGCAAGGAACAAATTCTCCAAACCATCAGGTGCACAAGCAGCCTGATACCAAGGGGTGCAGGTTACCAGAGGAGAAGGCGCTCCTTGTTCCTGGATGAGAAGGAGCGCGCAGATTGAGCAGACATATTTGGGGCTGTTTCCTTAGACTGAGAAAATCATAGGTGCTAGTTACTGGTGGGTAATTGTTTACTTTCTTTTCTTCATACAGATGGGAGACACAGAAATAAATGGATGAACAAAGAAGCACGAATTTGTTCTTCATTGTTTTAAAGTTTGCTTCATTATCCTGTAGGTGAAGGGAAGTTTATCAACACTAATTTTATTCTAAATCCATCACCCCAATAACATCTGAATTTTCTTATATATAAAAAATGTGTTTGATAGTACCTATTAAAGTTAAAATTAAAGATGTTTAATCAGAAATATGAGGCTTTATTTCATCTTATTATTTTTAGACAATCATTACTCAAATCTCTCTGTTTGCTTTGGCCCCCTGTTATGGGTTCAATTATGGCCCAAGAAATATGCGTTGAAAAGACTAAACTCTGTGTCTATCGTGGGATCCTTTGTGGCACAATGAGTTCACTTTAAACCCACTAAGTGCTCCAGGGCTAATGATGACGTTTTCTGCCCCCTTAAAGATGTATAGCCTCAGAAACTTAGTGGTTATATGTTTGTCTGCAATCTAAAAAGTCAGCAGTTCAAAATCCTCAGCCACTCCTATGGAGAAAGACCAGACTTTCCCATAAAAGGCTGCCATCTCAAAGTGGGAGAGCTTGCTTTACCTGACTTTAGCACCTATTATATAGTGGTGGTCAAAACAGGGTGCTATTGGTATAATGACAGATACTCAGACCAATGGGAAAAGAAAACCCAGAAATAAAATCATCAGCATACCAATAAGTGATTTTTGATAAGGGCCCCAAAAATGATCAAATGGGAAGCAGATGTCCTCTTCAACCAGTGGTGCTGGCAAAATGGATATCTATCTGCAGAAAAATGAAGCAAGATCCTTACCTCACTCCATGCACATGAATAAACTCATTGTGGATCACAGACCTTGACGTAAACCCCCAAATTATTAGGGTCATCAATGAGGGAATTGGGACAAACTTGAGAACTTTGCTCAGAGAATGCATAGGCTATCAGAAATAGGGAAGGAAACAAATACAGAGGAGGTACAAATTGACAATTGGGATATACTGAAGCTAAAACACCTGTACATTAAAAGAATTAACCAAGAGAGTAATAAAAGAGTCCACAAAACATCTTTGGCAATGACACATCAGACAATGGCTTTATTACTAAAATCTATAATACTCTGCTACCTTACAATAAGGAAAAACTAATTGCCCACTGAGGTGGTGGGCAAAGGCCTGAACAGAAGTTTCACAAGAGCAGAAATCCGAATGGCTAATAAATATATGAGAAAATGTTCCTGATCATTCGCCATAAGATAAATGCTAATTAAAAGAACTATGACATAGCACCTAACATTCTCAAAGATAGCCCAAATAAAAAAATCAGATAGTAATAAGTGTTGGGGGGGGGCTGTGGTGAGATAGGAATTCTCGTCCACTGCTGGTGGACCTGTAAATCTGTACAGCCACTATGGAAATTGATGTGGTGATATCTAAACATGGAAATTGAACTACCATACGGCCCAGCAATCCCCCTACTGGGCATATACCCAGAAGAGGCAAGAAAGAAACCGAGGCCATACATCTGTGCTCCAATGTTCATTGCGGTACAGTTCACAATTGCAAGGAGTTGGAAACAACCCAAATTTCCATCAATGGGAAAATGGATTTAAAAATTGGTACATATAATGGAGTACTATGCATTGCTAAAAAAACTGATGAATGCATGAAGCACATTGCCGCATGGGAAGAACTGGAGGAAATTATGCTAAGCGAAGTAAGCAAAGAACAAAAGGACGAGTACAGCACGAGTCCATTAAAAAATCAAAAGGGGCATACGGGAAAAGCTACTATATCCATGCATTCCTGGGGTGAGGTCCAGGTACTATGGCTGGGGCCAGGCCCAGTCCATGGATACATAATGGCAGCCAACTAAAAAGGAGGGGAAAAGAAAGAAAAAAAAAAAGACATGGGTAGCAGGTGACCCGGGCACTAACCCACCCAAGGGGAGGACATTCTTTATATCTCCACAGGAGAGGGGGTGAGGAGCCAGATTTCAACCTGGTGCACCAAGACGTGAATACAACATACTGCTATGAAGCAGGGAACCATTAGAGAGGTCTGAGGGGCTGGCCCCAATCCCAACCACGTGGACACCCTCCCATCCCACAGAAGAATGCACTACAGAGGAAAGCACTGAAGCTACAGTCCAGCAAGAGGGCCACATCTGATCAAAGCACACAGGAGCAAACAAAGAGGGAAAGAGAGAGAGTGGAACACATCCTGGCCCACCAAGTCCTGAGGATGATATCCATGCTCAGAGAAAGCAATGCAGAGAGAAGACTATAGGGTGGTGTCACCACGAGACACAGACACAATGGCCCTCACTATGCCATAGCACTACAGGGGACAACAATGGAGACACCATGCGGGAATTGTGCCCAAACTGACCCCAGCACACAGGAGGTGAAACACTAAGGATGTGCAACAAAGCAGCAAGGGGAGAAAAGCAATGAAGTTCCCGAGAATACCAAAAAATAGACTTTGGGGCCAGGGCATGGCACTCAATCAAACTCAACTGGAAAACTCCTAAATGTCAACAAACACACCTGGAACTATTTATAGGTGTTTCTTTTCTTTTTTTGTCGTTGATTTTTGTTGTTGTTATTGTTTTGCTTTGTCTTGTTTTTGTGCTTATTATTATCCCTGCCTGTCTATCTAGATAAGATAGGTGGGATAAACATTCCAGAGCAGAAAAAAACAGGATTCTGGGGAGACATGGGAGAGGGGGAGGCGGGGAAAGGAAATGGGTGTTAACAAACATAGGGACAAGTGAACAACAAGGGAGATAAGTTTGATGGCTAGGAGGGCACAGGATGCCTAGTGGGGCAATGTAGCCAAGAGGAATTACTGAAGACCGAACATGCTAGTAGAACAAAAGGAAAGTAAGAGGTAATAGAGGAAAGAACTAAGAGGTAAAGAACATTTATAGAGGTCTAAATACAGGCATGTACATATATAAGGATATTTATATTTAACAATAGGAAAATAGATCTATGTACATATATTTATATGTTAAGTATTAAGGTAGCAGATGGGCATTCGGCCTCAGTACTCCCTCAACGCAAGAACACATTGTTCTAATAACTTGGCATCCTGTGATGCTCACCTTCCCAACATGATCCCTGAAGACAAAATGGGTGCATAAACAAATGTGAAGAAAACTGATGGTGCCAGGCTATCAAAAGATGTAGTGCCTGGATCTTAAAGGCTTGAAGATAAACATGCAGCCATCTAGTTAGAAGCAAAATCCCCCAAAGAAGCTCACCAGTCTGTGTGATCATGAGGTGTCAATGGGATCAGGTATCAGGTATCAAAGACCCCAAAAAAAATCATATCAATGTGAATGAGGGGGGGCATGAAGTGGTGATCTAAACCCTATCTACATACAATTGGACATCCCTTTACAGAAGGGTCACAAGGAAGAGATGAGCCAGTCAAGGTGCAATATAGCCCCAATGAAACATACAACTTTTCCTCATTATTTAATGTTCCCTCTCCCACCTCCATCATGACCTCACTTCTCCGTTACAAATCCAGCTAGACTAGAGCAGATGCACTGATACAGATAAGATCTCAAAACACAGGGAATCCAGGACAGATAAACCCCTCAGGACCAATAATGAGAGTCGTGATACCAGGAGGGGAAGGGGAAGGTGGAGGGAGAAAGGGGGGACCAATCACAATCATCTACCTATAACCCCTTCCCAGAGGGATGGACAACAGAAAAGTGGGTGAAGGGAGACAGTGGTGAGTGTAAGACAAAAAAATTTTAGAAATTATCAAGGGTTCATGAGGGAGGGAGGGTGGGCAAGGGGGTGAAATGAGGAGCTGATACCAAGGGATCAAGTAGAAAGAAAATGTTTTGAAAATGATGATGGCAACATATGTACAAATGTGATTGATACGATGGATGGATTGTGATAAGAACTGTAGGAGCCCCCAATAAAATGATTTTAAAAATAAAAAAGACAATAACCAGGGCTTGGGTCGGGTGCACCTTAGTCTACACAGAGCAAGAGTGTGTGCCTCCCACTACCATGGTCCATTTTAATAAACAGCTAAAGTTTTCTTTTTTAGAAAAAGGTTACAGTCTCAGAAATCCACAGGGGTAGTTCTCCTCTGTCTTATAGGATTGCTATGAATGGGCATCGTGAGTTTTTAGTTGAATGGTTATAATCTATTGGGAATAGATTACTTTTTGTACATTAATGAAACAGGATTCATGAGGCAGGTATGTTTAGTCAATCTCTTTTGAGATTTAAAAAGAGATTAAACAAGGAAGCGGAAGAGACAAATGACATAAGATACCCAAGACATGGAGATACCAAAAGCACCAAGAAGCAGAAGCTGAAGAGACAAGATTCTTCCTTCAGAGCTAGCAGAGAACGCCTTTCCCAGGCAAGACTCTGAATTTAATTAGACTTCTAGCTCCAACAGTTGGAGAGAACAAATTTGTTTGTGAAAGCCGCCCACTGTGGTATTTCTATGTGAACAGCACTAGATATCTGGGATCCCAATCTTACCATTACCAAAAGGGTTCACAGTCCACTATTTGGTAAGCTTCCTTTGAAGTACTTTGTTGCAGCCCCGAATAAATAAAAATGTCAAGATTAAAATAGCCTTTGTAAAAAGAGATGTTCAAGCTGTCCCTGAACTTGAAATGTGGCCACTTCCATTTGAGATGTGCAGTAAGCATAACAAAAAATGTTAAGTATATCACTGATAATTTTATACTGATTACATGCTGAAATGATAACCTGGTAAGCTAAAATATCATTTAAAATGAATGCCACCGGTTAAATGTGACTGCTGGAAATTTTCCAATTGTACATGTGGTTTGAGTTCTATGCCTATGAGACAGTGCTGCCTACAGTATGGTTCTAAGGACATGTTAAATTCTTAGAAGACCCAGCTTTCCTGTAGGAGAGATGGTGCTGTTGAGGCTAGACCAAGACTCTGACTTAGATTAACCTGCTACCATCGAGTGAATTCATCGGCCTTATATTGGGTTTCTGAGACTGTGCAAATCTTTACAGGAACAAAGAACTTCATCTTTCTCCCAGGGTAGGTTTGAACTGCCTATGATGAGGTTAGTAGTCCTATGCTTACTAACGGTACCAGTAGGGTACCATTGCTCTAGTAGGGATTAGACTCTGGTCCTCAAAACAGCAATAATTGGCATTATCTGGAAACTGGTTAGAAATGCACTTTTCCATGAGGGTAGGAGGATGGGTGATGGAGGGAAAAATGAGCTGATGCCAAGGGTTCAAGCAGAAAGATAATGTTCTGAAAATTATGATGCCAACATATGCACAAATGAGTTTGATACAATTGGTGTATGAATTGTTCTAAGAGCTATAAGAGCCCCCAATAAAATGATTTATTAATTTTTAAAAGGGGGTGGGTAAAAGAAAATGCACATTTCCATACTAAATCCTGGGGGTGGGGTCCAACAACTTGTGTTTTAACAAATTCGCTTCTAAAAATACGTAAGCTCAGTGCCATGGAGTTGGCTGTGGTGCGGAACAGCCCTATAGAGCAGAGTAGAACTGCCGCCGTGGGTCTCCCGGGCTGTAGACCTTACAGGAGGAAGAAAGCCTCGCCAGGCTCCCTGGAGTGCCCGGTAGGTTCGAACCGCTCACTTCCAGGTGAGCAGCCCTACATGCAGGGGCCTCAAGAAGCCCGTTGACGTTATGGGTGACAGGCCGCTGACCGAAAAGCTGAGCGAGAGAACTCACTGGTCCCTCTGAGGGAGAACGGTGTGGCAGTTTCCTTCCATGAACGTCTCCGCCTCAGAGCCCCTATGGGGCAGCTCAATGGGCCCTCTCTGACTGCTGGCATCAGGCTTCAGGGACTTGTGTTGCGTTACAGTTTGAGAATCCCTTTAGAACAATGGGGCAGGGAGCTGAGACTCACTGAAAGGAGGGTCAGCCCGCATTCCCTGGCTTGGCCCTGTGGAATAGAAATAAGACTGTCAAGGCTGGAGTGGGGCTGAGACCCAGAGGGCAAAGACTGTGTTATCACAGCCCCCAAACACGTCAAGGGAAACACTGGCTCTCCAAGGATGTAAACATGATGACACCACACACTCGTGTGGGAAGTCTCAGATACAAATGACCATCCCCATGGAGTGAAAAATGTGCCTGTAAGCAATACCTACCATGTATCATCTATGTGTGTGGGAACGACAAAGGCCTCCTTTAGTATAGTGGTTACCCCTTGGCCAGACGGGGTTATTGTACAATGGGCTCCAACTATGGGGACTGGGATGTTTGCACAAGTGTGAGCTATAGCTCTGAATAAGTCTGAAATATGTCCTTAAAAGACAGCCCATTGGAAAGTAGGCTAATGCAGATATGGTTAGGTTAAATTTTTTTTTTCCCCGTTGCCTGCCCTCCCCCCTCCCCCTGCCCCATGTAGGTTAAAATTTAGCAGCTTACCATTTGTTCTCCCTTTGGACCCATTTAAAAGTTGTCCTAGTTTTTATTATTTTCTTTTATCTTTTCAACTGGGTTTGTTGGTTTTATTTTGTTATTTATTTATTTTGGTTTTTGTTTCCATGTTTTTCTCTTCATGAAATCCTGGATAGGTAAATCTATAGAGACAGTAACTATTAATTTCTTGGGATTATGGCAGAGGAGGTGCAGCGGGGGGAAGTGGTGAACTAATAATGAGTACATGAAAGATGAATATCTAAAATCCATTGCACAACTCTTTAATATGTTTAAACTATTGAGCTGTGTAATATATGACTTATATGTCAAAACTTTTTTGTTCTTTGGGTTTTTTATAATTTTATTGAGGGCTCTTATAAATCTTATTATAATCCACACATCAATTGTGTCAAGCATATTTGTATATATTTTCCTATCCTTCTTTTCTAGACAATTATTTTCTCATGAGTCTTTGGTATCAGCTCCTCTTTTTTCCTCCTCCCTCCCCACCACCCTCGTGACCACTTGATAGGTTATAACTTATTATTATTTTCATATCTCACACTGACCACGGTCTCCTGTATGCCATGTTTCCATTGTTCTTCCCCATGTAGGGGAGTGTGTGGTTGTATGTCGATCATTATGATTGGTTTTCCTTTCTTCCCCTCCCCCTTCTCCTTAGCCATCTGCTATGACTCTTCCCATTCCTGCTCCTGGGTTGTGTGTGTCCTGAGCTCAATCTCTTAGCTACACCTGTGTACAACCCCCTGTCTACTCCAAAGTGAGAGGCATCACTGGGATCATGGTGGCGGGGTTGAGGAAGCCTCTACTGTGCCCTGGTTAACTCATCCCTTCCCTGTGACCCCTCTGTGGGGGATGTTCTATTATCTACAGATGGGTTTGGGGTCTCTGCTCCAAACCCCCTCATTCTCAGTCATATGGGTTTTTTTGTTTGTTTGATCGTTAAGGGTCTTCTGATGCCTGTTACCTGGTCCTAATGAAACCTCACGATCGCACAGATTGGTGTGCTTCTTCCTTGTGGGTTTGTTATTTTTCTGCTGGATGGCTGCTTGTTTCACTTCAAGCCTGTAAGACCCCAAATGCTATATATTTTAAAAGCCGGGCACCATCTGTCGTCTTCATCACATTTGCTTATGCACCCATTTAGTCATCTGCGATTGTGCTGGGAGGATGAGAATCTCAGATTTCCAATTTGTTAGAACAAATATATAGAGGGAAGGCATGAGCAGACGCCCAAAGTCCATCAACTACCTCAGTGTATTCCCATATAAATATATATACATAGGCCAATACCTCTATTTTTATGGATTAATATGTTTACTTATGGACACACCTATGCTTATACATCTATCCATAACTTTGTTTCCTAAATCATTTCTCTGTTTCCTTTTACCTTCCTTCTGCCCCACCATCATGCATACCCTATTTCTGTCTCACAGCACTTCCTCTCAGCTAGATTGCTGTTGTGCCAGCGACCCCAGGATCTCTACATCCTCCTCGGGCAAACCAAGAAGAGAACACAACAAATCAGTAATGGGAACAAAGCAAAGCCACAAAGCCCCTAAAGAGCCCCCCAAAATACACTTCAGACTAGGAGGAGCAGTTCCCAAAATTCACCCAGAACAAGTGGAGAGACAGTTATAAAGGTTAGCTGACAGACCTAGAATTATGCATGTGTTGTTGTTGTTGTCATTATGCAATTTTTCTTTTTCCTTTTCTTTTTGCTTTCAATCGTTTGTTATCTATTTATTTGATCCAAGCCATTGTTGGTATGCCCACTTACATAAAGACAGCATGGAAAACAAGCTCGCGGAGAAAGCAATGGGACCAACAGTCCCGAGGGAACTTGCGGGGAGAAGGGGGCAGGGGAAGGGGGTGGTGGGCAAACAATGCCATAGACAGGGGAACAACAAGGGAAAACAACTCAATGTGTCAAAACATTTTATAAAAGAAAGTTAAGAGGGAAAGGGGCAGATGATGGGCTCTGGAGTCTGTTTTTATTTTATTCACTTTATTTTTAATTGTGCTATAATTAATACATCATAAAATTCAAAAGTTTAATCATATCAAGAAGTGCTTGGGGGGGAAGGGCTGTAAATCATCACCACAATCAACTTTGGAATCTTTTCTACCTTAGTTTTTAGACCTTGGTGTTAACTCCTAATTTCTCCCATCATCTTTTCCTGTGTCAACAAATAATCAACAATTCTGTTACCATCTCCTTAAATACACTCACCCTGGTTTCCCTATACAGATAAGCATACAAGACTAGAGCAGACAACAAATAAGGATCCATGGACAATGACCATAAACAATTGACTGAGACCTCAATCTAAGAGAAAACAGAAACTCTCAAATATCTAGAATAATTACACGTTGCATCCAACGGAGATCAAATTACAAGATGGTACATGCAGTGGTTAAATTCAAAATTATAATGCTCTTTGTCAGATATCTTGGCTGTTGACATTTCTAGATTATGTGCATTGTGGATTCACTGGAGGCTCATCTCACGTAGGCACCCTACAAATGGATTTAGGACTACCATTATCATCCAAAGCAAAAACAAAAAGACCCTCAAACATACTGCCATGGAGTGAATTCTTACTTATAGGGATTCTATAGGACAAGGTAGAACTGCCCCTGTGAGTTTCTGTGAATGAAGCCCAACAAGTAATGACTATATTATCATTCATAGTTTTCTGTGAACTGGATATTTAGGATTTAGAAACTGGTATCATTCCCTTCTGCATGGTTTGAATATTCCAACCTAAGTCCTTCTGATATGGCTTATGAAGCCTGTTATGTATACATTGTCTGGGTTACTGGGGGTGGTGGTGGTGGTTAGGAACTACATCATGAGTGCCCAGTTAAGAACAAATTAACAAGCATTTTCCCCTTGGGGTATCTACAGGCAATATTAAGCATTTTTTAAATTACTGAGTGCCCCACTAGATCCATCCACCTGCCAAAGTACAATTGGCCTCTTTAATATAGACATGGGCCTCCCATCCTCTTGATCCAATATCCTTGTAAAGTTTATTTATTTCTCTTATAAGGCTGTCTGTTCACTTAAAGGAACCATAGAACATTGCTATAAGGTATGTATTAATTCATCTTCTCTCTCCCAGACATGGAAAACTGACCTCATATATAGTGAAGCTGCCTAGCTTGAGTTGGTTTTTGAGGCGTTCTTATTAAGGGGAGATGTATATTTTATGAGAGCTGAGGATACACTCTAAAGGAACCCTGGTGATGTAGTGGTTATGTGTTGGCCTATGATCCTCATGGTTAGCAGTTTGAAAATAACAGAAGCTCCATTGGAAAAAGACTGGACTTTACTCCTGTAAAGATTTACACTCGGCTGCAACCCGAGCGCTGGGCCAAGCGGGGGCGCACCGGAAATAAAAAAGATTTACACTCTAGGAAAAGGTGTTCTTGGAAGATAGCGCCAATGTAGGATCACCTGCGTGAATAGCTCGCTTTGGGAACGCCAGATTTTCAAGAAAGGTAGCCATTTTGGGGAACTGGGATGTGAGACCAGGTCTCACAGCAACCCAGGGCGCTCTTTTTGTCAGTTCTCCCACAGAGAGCACAGCTTTGCTTGTCACGCATGGAGTCCCTTTACACAACACCTGCCCACACTTTGCATCCCTTTCTCATGCAATGGAAAATCCTGGCTTTTATTTTGTTTCCCACTCCCCAACCCACCAACATTCTTTGGTTCGCCAGCATGGGGAAGTGGCTGGGGCTATCTGTACTGCAGGGAGCATCCCACAGATGCTCACACAGACACCTTGAGGCTTTAGACTCTGGGAAATGTGGCATCCTCAGGAGGAGAGTTTCCATTGGTGATAATCTCTAAGCAAGGCCCAGTTCCCTCCTGCAGATAAATTGTTCCAGCCAGTTGTAGGGAATGTAAGCACTAGAAACAGAGAAGCTGTTGGAAATAACAACAGGTTTCTAGCAGGTCAGTAGAAGTGTTTCTATTTTCTTTTCAGAAAGGAAACACAGAATTCATCACACCACCATAAGAAACATAACCAGGCATTTCTGGGTTTCTCAGTGGCTTTCCCACCACAGGTCAGATCACCCTCTGATCGGAAGCCCCTCTTCCCAAATACTATAATAGCCCATTTACATCCTGGGATGATCCATATAGAGCGGATCATTCTGTGCTGTACAGAAATCCACTGTTTGAAGCACAATGATGGAAAGAATGTACTCTCCCTACATAATACCCAGGGTCGACAAGGGACTCTGGTAGATTCATTATACACCTCCCTTACCACAACCATGATAACCTCTGGAACCGGTTCTTTCCACCTCAGCAACACACAGCCTCCTGTAACGTACCAAATAAAATCACATCTCCCATAATCCTCTTCTCTAATCCCTTAAACTTGACTAAGTCTGAGGGAATGCTTCCTATGAGTATTACCACCACTTCAAACCTACTCCAGAACACTTAACCCTAATTATCCTTTTCATCCAAATATACTCCCTACTTATCTACTCATAATATGTTTTTCAGCACCTAGCTGATCCTACCTTAACCTAAAGAGCCAGTCCCTCCCACACACACATCCCAGAAGATTGCGCTCCATCATCAGCTCACCCAAAATTCAAGGCAAGCAACAGCCAACACCTGCAGGTACCATAAAAAATACAGGGGGAAAAGAGGCAATTACTACTAGTAAATAACTACTTAGGAATATTGCTTAGTTTTATATGGAAAAGTAGAGGTTCAATCCTGAAAACAAATGAAAAAATAGAGATACTAGAATTCTCACACTGAAGGGAAGTCCAGGAGCAAAGGAAAACATAGCAGAAATACTTAAAAGGTGAATAATTTTAATAAGAGAATGGCAGAATTGGAGAATCAAACCAGTGATCTCAAAGATAACCAGGCAGAATTCAGCAAACAAGAGAAAAAGTCAAACAAAAACAGCAAAAGAATCTGAAGACATCCTGAGGAGGATGTGGGATTCCATGAAGTAAAACATTATTTAAATTATTGGTGACCCAGAGTAGGAAGAAAGAAATATGCCCACAGTTAAAATTGTAAGCGAATACTTGGAAGAAAATTTCCCCAATATCACAAAGGAGGAGATGATAACCATTCAGGAAGCACAGAGAACACCAATTAGATTAAACCCACCCAAAACCACATCAAGACATATAGTAGTCAAATTATACCACTTCAAGGAAAAAGAATCTTGACAGTAAACCAGAGAGGAAAAAGTAGTCACATATAAAGATAAACATATAAGAATAAGCTCAGACCTCTCTGCAGAGACCATGCAGAAAAGAATAAACTGGAGCAACACTTTCCCCAAAGTTGAATGACAACATCTGCAATCCAAAAATCCTTTATCCAGAAAAGCTGCCCTTCAAGTTTGAAGGAGATATTAAAGTTTCTCTGGTAAGGAAACATTTAGAGAATTCATAAAACAAAACCAGCATTACAAAAAATACTTTCCAGCTCTTTATGGGAAGAAAATTAATAAATGCAGTACACAAATAATGGGACACTACAGGGAAATAACAGGACACCACCTAGAAACTAACACACTGAGAACAGTACCCAAAACATTCCAGGTTTTATGAAGACATGACGCCAAGAATAAACTACACACCCACACACATGCACTATCCTATGAAGAAGAAAGGAAAATGCTAAATACAAATAGTACAAGATGACAGAAACTAATCTACTGTATGTACTCAAGTAAAAGCCAATGCGAATATCAGCCAAGGCCCCGAATTTTACCACAAAAACTGCATTAAAAATGTGCTGGAAAGCTCGGCTGATACAAGTGTATAAACAGTATATTTAGATTTAATTAGTGAATGTTAATCTGCTGCCTTCAAGAAATACATCTCAAACTCACAAACAAAAAAGACTGAGAGTAAAAGGATGGTGAAAAATTCTACCGACCAAATGGCAATACTGATCTCAGACAAAATAGACCTCAAGGTATATGACATATGACAGATAAGAATGGAAATTTCATAATTCTCAAAGAATCAGTAAACCAGAAGCAAAAAATAGGGGGGGAGGTATAAATCAATTGAAATCAATTCCTATATACCAGTGATGGGAATACAGAAAAAGATATCAAGAAATCAATACCATTCACAATAGTCACAAAAACTGAAGTACATAGGAATAAATCTAACAAAAAGAGAGACTGAGATCTGCATGAAGAAACTATAAAACATTACTATAAGAAATCAAAAGGGATCTACACAAATGAAAGTATATTCCATCTCTATGGATCAGATGAGGAGGAAGTAGAGACCCCAGTGCTGTTGGAGCAACAGCAGTCTAGCTGAGAGGAATTACTAAGAGGCAGAAGAAGGTGAGGGTGATGGTGGGGCAGGAGGAAGGTAAAAGAAAACAGAGGATAGATCTGGGAAGCAAAGGTATAGCTAGAGGTATAACATAGGTTTGAGCATATGTAAATATATTAATTCATAAGATAGAGGTATTCACCTATGTACATATATTTATATGGCAATAAATTGAGGAAGTGGACAGACTTTGGTCCTCTGCTCAAGTCCTCCCTCCATGCAGCAACACTTTGTCTAACAACCTGGCATTATGTGATGCTCACCCTCACCACATAATCACTGAAGACAAATTGGGTGCATAAGCAAATGTGAAGAAAACTGAGGGTATCTGGCTATCAAAAGATAGAATCTGGGGTCTTAAAGGCTTGAAGTTAAAAGGCAGCCATCTAGCTGAGAAGCCACAAGCCCACATGGAAAACACCAGCCTGTGCGATAATGAGTTGCCAATGGAATCAGGTAACAGGCCCAGAAGATCCAAAACAAAATATAAAAACAAATTGTTGAGAACGGGTTGGGGGTGGGGGGTGGGTGGGTGTTAGAGCAGAGACCCAAAACCCATCTGTAGACCATGGGGCATCCCCTCCCAGAAGATTAACAAGGAAGGGATGAGTCAACCAGGGCATAGTATAGCACCATAAAACACACACTACTCCTCTGGTTCCTTGAGGCTTCCTCAACACCCAGTATCATGACCCCAGTCCTGCCTTTCAGTTCTGGCTAGACCAGAGTATGTACAATGGCACAGATAATAGCTCACAACACACTGAATCCAGGTCAGATAAACCCTCAGGAACAGAAATGGGAGTACAGATACCATGAGGGTAGAGGGATGGTAAGGGAAGGAGGGGAGTAAGGGGGGGAACAGATTGCAATGATCAACACATCACCACCACCACCAAGAACCCAGGGGGACAAACAACAGAAGGGAGACAGTGGGTGGTGTAAGCTAAAAAATTAATAATAATTTACAATTTGTCAAGGGGTCATAAGAGTGGGCGGGGTGAGGGAGGGAAAATAGAGGAGCTGATATCAAGAGCTCAAATAGAAAGTGAATGTTTAGAAAATCATGTTGTCAACATATACACAAATATGCTTGATACCATTGATGTATGGATTGTCATGCACTGTAAGTACCCCCAATAAATTATCTTTTTTTAAAAAAGGAAAATATGTTACGTCTTTGTCATTCTTTGAAATTTGGAAACAATTCTATAGGGTTCCTTAAACGCCTTCCAGCTTTTGTTCTCAGCCAACAGCCAGTTCTGCCAGCATCCATGTCAACTTTCTGCATTTTCCCTACTAGCTTTGATCACGTTAAATAGTTCAAATTTTTATGTCTTCTGAGAGGTATCTACGAAGGTTGACCCTAAAATACACACCTTTTAAAAGACAGTGTGCCTTCAGGCAGGACCCATCACCCAGTCGCCGTTGGGCTGCCTAACAGTGAGCATGCTCTCAAGTTGAAACTAAGTGTTCTGCTGACAATAGTGCAGGAGGGGCTTTGTGGGCCTAAAGGGTCCTCCACACCCAGAGCCTCAACAACTCAGGATGTAGCAGAGAAGAGCCTGATTCTTTTTTTTTTTTAATGAACTGTTTGTCACTTAAAGACTCCAAACTCATTCTACATTTCATTTTTCCTCTTTTTTTTTTTCTTGAGCCACTCAAACACAATTTAGGTTTGAGAGATAAAGAATCTGGAGGGATTTGGGGGTGGATTTTTTAAAATGTGTGCGTGTGTGTGTGTGTTACACAGCACATCTCAATAAGTGAAATCAACAATCTTTTTACAATCCTCCATTTTTACATCTGCCCCTTTCCCTGTTCTCTTGATCATTCATTGGGTAACATACATGTCAATCCACTATTCTCAGCAAATGAGGTTAGAAATCGTAACAAAGGGGCGTGAATTGTTGACGTTCTCTGGCCCCGCCCCCTTTCCCTCCTGGCAGTTTGAGGGTAGCCTTGCTGGAAGTCTTCCCTTGTTGCTGGGGCTTCCTCAGACGCCAGGGCTTCTGGGAAGTCCCGATATATAGGTTGCTGCCCCCTAGGGGGCCGCCTGTGAGCCTCACCGCCATCTCAGTGGGGTAGCTGCCGCCATCTCAGTGGGGTAGCTGCCGCCATCTCAGTGGGGTAGCTGCCGTCGTAGCCACAGGCCACAAACTCCAGTGTGGTGAAAGGTACGACCTGGTGCCATGTCAGACACCGAGGAGGGAGAGGAGGCTCTGAGGGGTCAGGAGGTTCCTGTTGGGACAGGCAGTGTTGAATCTGTGGAGGGCCCAGGGCCTATGGCGGAGAGCCCCGAGGAGGGCCTGGCAGTGGCAGGGCAAGTACAGCGCAACCAGGAGCGCAACAGCCGGGAGGAGTCCAATATCCAGCCAGCAGATGTGCGGGAGGTTGTAGAGGTGCGCCAGCAGGCCCTAATGGGCAACGGCCACAATTTCACGATGGCCGGCTTCCACTTCATGTTCCTGGACCTCGTCCATTCACTACTGTATCGCATCTACTACCAAGACTGTGTCCTCATCCGCTCCCGCAGTGGCCGCATCATCGTGCGCCATCGCAGAGGCATGCCCAATGGCTCCCACTCACTGCTTGTGCTTCCTGCCCACCGTGGCTGGGGCCTCGGCTTGCCCTGGGCTACCCTGCAGCCCACGCTGCCCACGCTGCCCGTCCACCGCGGCAGAGGCCGAGGCCTGCCCTGGGCCGGCCGACAGCCCACGATGCCTTTGCTGCCTGCTTTGCCTGAGCTACCCGTGCTGCCCGTGCTGCCCTTGGTCCTGCCTGCCCTCCGAGCCATCAACACCCCCCGGCCCGCCATAGAGGCCGCAAGGCCCGCAGACCAGGCCACAACCTCGAAAGGTGAGCTTGCCAGGGGAGGCTGGGGAGGCTGGGCGGGGCTGTGAGTGGTGGAGGCCAGTCGTCAGTCGTCAGTCGTCAGGCGTGTTGGTGGCTGGCAGGCAGGCTTTGCTGCACTTTTCCATGGGGAAGTGCTGGCTTCATCAGAAGGGCCCAATCCTGCACCCACCTTTTCCCAATGAATCCCAGGGGAAAACAATACTCCCTCCTTTCTGATAGGAATGGGGCAGTGGGAGGGGCCCGCAGGAAAGCCTGGAGGAAGAGAAGACTCTGTGGGTGGCTTTGCTTTGGTGTTGAACATGGAAACGTCTTTGAAGGCAGTAAGCATAAGATTTAGTTGTTGTTTCCGTTTTTGTTTTTCATCATTGGACTATATTGGCTAGGATTTGGTTGAGAATTTGGGTGTTGTTTTTTTATTTGTTTTGTTTTTGAGGTCTATAGGTCTATAATTTTCGTTTTCCGGGATATCTCTGCCTGGTTTTGGTATCAGTGTTTTGCATACTTCTTAGAATGAATTCAGGAGTTTCCCCTTCATTTCGACACACTGAAATTTGAGTAGAATTGGTGTCAGCTCTTCTCACAAGATTTGTAGCATTCACCACTGACCCGCCTGGACCAGTTTTTTGTTTGTTTGTTTGTTTGTTTTTGAGGGGGGTGGGGGCGGGGGAAGAGATCGCTTTAATTGTTTAAGGTCTGTCCAGGTTTTCTACTGAAATTCAATGTGTCGGTTTCAGTTTGGCAGAGTACTGTTGTTCCATTGGTTCTGTTGTGATGTCACCTATTTTTTGTACTCCTCACACCTGTTATTTGCACTTTCTTACTTTCTTTTGCTGGATTTGGTAGTAGTTCGTCAGTGCTATTAATCCTTTCAAGGAGCCTTATTGATTCCTTCTCTTGTTTTTCATTTGTTTCTGCTCTAATCTGTATTATTTCTTCTGGTGTCTAAAGGCTTATTTTGCTGCTCTTTTCCTGTTTGTTGAGGTTGTTCAGTTAAGGTGTTGATCGGGTTCTTCTTTGAGATGGTATGATTTTTTGATGTATTGTCCCTTTGATCACTGCTTTCACAGTACCTCAACAGTCTTTCTTTGTTGTAGTTTTATTCTCATTTGATTTAGGGATGGGTTTTACTTTATATCATTATCTAGCAGTTTTTTTATGAATTATTTATTGAGACTTGTTTTAATTTTTCTTTGATCGCCTATTAATAATGTTTTGAAATTTTATTGTGAATTAAAGGGTTTACAGATTAAAGTATCATTTTTTGCATCCAACAACTATCTCCCAATGACTTGCCTTGTTTCCCTCTCTCCTGCCTTTCTCCCCTATCACCTTCTTGTAGGATAGTTTCCCCTTCACCCACGTTATCACCTATCTACCCTTGAGTCTATTATTTCCCCTTCCCTCTCTGCCCCTCTCACCTCTGATAACAGTAAAAGTCTGTTTCTTGTGGACCAAGATTTGTCTTTTGTGATTGACTGATTTGTCTCAGAATATTGTCCTTCAAGTCTATTGATCTCACAAGGAATTTCACAGATCCATCGTTATTCTTTCTCATTGTATAGTACTCCATTGTGTGTATATAGCAGAGAAGAGCCTCATTCTTTTTTTTAATGAACTGTTTGTCACTTAAAGAGTCCAAACTCATTTTACATTTCATTTTTCCCCTTTTTTTTTCTTGAGCCACTCAAACACATTGGTGGGCATTTAGATCGTTTCCATTTTCTCGTTATTGTGAATAGTGCCAGGATGATCATGGGTGTGCATATATCTATTTGTGCTCTATTCCTTATTTCTTTAAGCCATGTACCATGTGGTACAAATGCAGATTTATAAGGTATTTCTATTCCAAATTCTTTGAGAGTACCATACTCATTCCACAATGGTTATACTGTTTAATTTTCTTATATGTACTGTTTTATAGTCTGTGTCATTTCATGGACTGATATGTCATTGCCAGCAGTGTATGATGATTCCAATATCTCCATGCCCTCTCCAGAATTGTTATTGTCTGTTATTTATTTCCTTTTTTAAAAGCTTTGCCCTCAATGTCGGGGTGAGTTGGTGAGGAGGTATCTCATTGTTATGTTGAGTTGCATTTCTCATGTGACTAGTAATGCATGCATTTTTCTTCATGTTTGAAGAGGGATTGTCTTCTTTGATGGGCTGTCTATGTCCTCTGCTTATTTTCATTAGGATCTTAAAGTGTTTTGGTTTGAGGTTTTGACATTTCTATAGGTTTTAGGGATTTGTACCTTGTATTGCCCTCAGCACTGCTCTCGCTGTGTCCCCCTGCCTTTACTTTGTTGTATTTTTATTCACATTTGATTCAGGGAAATTTTAGTTTCATTTAAAAAGATTTCTCCATACCTGTGTTACAGTTTGATATGTACTGCTTTACAGTCTGTACCCTTTTAGAGAATACTGTGTCAGTTCCAGCACTATATGATGATTCCAATATCTCTGGGTCCTCTCCAGCATTATTTTCTGATACTTATTTTTAAATGTTGCTACCAGAGTGAGGTGGTAAGGCAGTATAATGTTGTTGTGATTTGAATCTTTCAGATGGCTGTTGGTCATGAGCATTGCTTCATGTTTGTTGACTGCCTGCCTGTCTTCTTTAACAAACTATCTATGTCCTCTACCCATTTTATAACTTGGATTTTGAGGTGTTTGCTTTTTGAGGTCTTGGAGTTTCTGTATATTTTAGATATTAGTCCCTTGTCTTGTATATAATTTCCAATGTAGGTTCTCTTTTTACTCTTTGAATGAAGTCTTTTCATGCATATAAATGCCTAATCTTTAGGAGGCCTCTGCCATATGTTTTACCTTCGGTGTGTGCAATTTTTGTTGGATTTGATCATGTGTTTATGCCATGGGTTAGGGCCCTTACATTTGCTGCTACTTTCACATTAAGGATCTTCATCACTCTAGGTTTACATTTGTCTTTGATCCATCCAGATTCCATTTTTGTATATGGAGTGAGGTGTTGGTCCTGTTTCGTGCATCAGTAAATGGAAATCCAATTTTTCCGTCACCATGTTTTGAGGAGGCTCTCCTCCATTTAGTATGTTTCAACCCTTTGTCAAACGTCAGTTGTCTGCAGGTGGACAGATTTATTTCTGGGTTCTCCATCCTTCTCCATTGGTCTATGTATCTCTGGTACTAGTGCCAGGCTGTTTTGACTACCATTCCTGTATAGTAGATTTTAAGGTCAGGAAGTGAGAGGCCTCTTAATTTTGTTTTTGTTTTGTTTTTGTTTTGTTTTGTTTATCTTGGGCCCCTTTCCATATAAAGTTGATGATTGCTTTTTCAATCTCTTTAAAGAATGATACTGGTATCTAAAGTAGAATTGCCTTACATTTATAGATGCTGAATTGAATTTTGTCAAACAGAATGGCTTTTGAAAATATAGACTCTAAGAAAGTTGATCCCAAGATATGAGGACCTGATAGAATATTTCTTGATAAATTTTAAATATTCAGAGGGTTGAGGCACTGTGAGCTTCACCATAAAATTGTCCTTTGAAGCAAATGAATATTTTCCCAAGGAAAGGTGACCAAAACATACAGAATGTACTCAGATCCAAGGGAGTCGATCCTTCCTTCTTCAAAGGGCCACACACGCTTAGAAGCATTAGTTGTGGCATTTTCTGGAAAGAGGGAAATCATGCCACTGTGAAAGCTATCAAGCAACAGAAATGTGAGGGTTGTGGAGGTGCTGTGTCTCCCAGTAGGAAAGTACTTCTGTTCTTGGGAGGGTAGAGACCTGGATGTCACTCTGGGTTGTGAGTCGCGATGCTCTTTCTCCATGAATATCTGTCCCTAAATATGTATTATTCCTCACTAAAGAAATGACTCAATATCAGCCTACCAACTCTGCTGAAAAGGCCCAGAATGCAGAAGGTGGAGAGGAGAAAGGAGGAGAAGCAGACAAGGAGACAGAAAATATAGATCAGGAACCTGAAACCGATCTGGACTCAGAAGAGAGAAGCCCCAGAAATTCAAGGTATCTTGGTAACTGTAAAGGATCTGTGATGTTTTAGTGCATTGTGAGCAGTTAGAATGCACCAACTGCAACAAAGAAGAAAGATGAGGCTTTCTGCGCTGTAGAGACTTACAGATTTAGAAACCCGCAGGGGCAGTTCTACTCTGGTCTATATAGTCACTATGAGTCGGAATTGACTCAATAGCAGAGTCTGGATTTTTTTGTGGTTTTTTTGTTTGGGTTTGGTTTATGGTAACTTTGAATCCAGATAGCCTTGAGTATCACTCAATCTACTGCTAGTTATTGGATGCTGAGAACTTTAATTTTATTTGTCAATTCTCCCAGTAAATTAAAGGAGAAAAGTTTGTGTAAAGGAAGTTTTAAAATTCAGTTTAACTTACTTAGAATGTTAATGAAATACTTGTATATTAATGGCATGTAGTCTGTTCTGAGATATGCTTCATAGCTGCTTGTTTGTTCTTGAGATCTTTTGTACCATACCTGTGAGATTTACTAACTGCTGGTAAATATATCACACCTAGTCATGGAGACCATTCTTATTTACAAAATGGTTTCTCAACTCTTGATGGGCCTTCATCACTTGGCCACACAAATTTAGTCATGGATACCAATGAGGAGACAATGCCTTTTAGACAAAAAAATTTTTCCTTCGTGATGGTATTAAAGAAATCAATGCACTGTCACTCCCATCAAGACAAAAAAAAATTTTAAGTGAAAAATTCCAAGTAAGACTAAATTTAATTATTCCTCTCTTTGTATAAATAAATATTTGTTTTTTCCACCTTTTACATGACAGACAAAAAGAAAGAGACAGTCTGTTTACCACTGAGTCAGCCATTAAATCTTCAGGAATATCTTCTCTTTGAATATATTCTGATGATTAACATTTTCTTTCTTCTGTTGCTTTTACGTTTTCACAGCTGTCTGTTTCATACTAAAGGCCTCCTTCCCATATAAATAATTGTGGAAACCAAAGGTCCTGGAAGGTAAGGAAGAACCATCTGTAGAACTAGCACAGGTTTCTAAGGAATCTATACATAGCCCATGATGGTCTCTCAAACAACAAACACCAAGTATTTATGACTTAGACAATGATCAAATGCTCAAAGCCATCAGGTGCACAAGCAGCCTAATACCAAAGGGTGAGTTGGAGCACACAGATACAGTAGACACAGGGGGTTGTTTCCTTAGACTTGAAAATCAGTTGCTAGTTAATGATGTGTAAATTGTTTACTTTCATTTCTTCTTGCAGGTGGGAAACATAGAAACAAAAGGATACAAAAGAGAAGCATATATTTGTTCTTCAATGTTTAAAAGTTTGCTTCCTTTTTTCTGTAGCCCAAGGGAATATTGTCAACACTGAATTTATTCCAAGTGCATCACCCCCAAAATTATATCTAGCCATTGACATCTGACTTTTCTTATATTTAAAAAAAATGTATTCGTTAGTACCTTTTCAAGTTAAAATAAAGATGTTTAAAATGAATAAATTGAAATATGAGGTGCTTATTTCATTATTTTTAGACAAATAATCATAACTCAAATCTACCTTTTTGCTTTGGTTGTTGTGAGTTGAATTATGCCCCCCAAAAACTATATGTTGTAAAACCTAATCTCTATGTTTGTTGGGGAGCCCTGTGGCACAGTGAGTTACACGCTGGGCTGCTTACCTCAAGGTCAGTAGTTTAAACCCACCAGGTGCTCCAGGGAGAAAGATGATGTTTTCTACCCCCTGAGAGACTTACAGCCTCAGAAACGCAGTGGTTACGTGTTGGTCTGCATTCTGGAAGGGCAGCAGTTCAAAACCCCCAGCCATTCCTCCGGAGAAAGACCGGGCTTTCTATCCGCATAAAAAGTTATATTTGTAAATTATCAAGAATTCATGAGGGAGGGAGGGGGGAAGAAGTGGGGAAAATGAGGAGCTTATACCAAGGGCTCAAGTAGAAAGGAAATGCTTTGAAAATGATGATGGCAACATATGTACAAATGTGCTTGAGAGAATGAATGGATGGTTGGATTATGATGAGTTGTGATGAGTCCCCAATAAAATGATCTTTTTAAAACAGGTTATAGTCTCAGAAATCCACAGGTGCAGTTCTACCCTCTTATAGGGTCCACTATGAGTGGGCATCAACTCCTCAGCAGTGGGTTTTGAGTTGAATGGTTACAATTCCACTTTGAAATAGATTACTTTTGGTAAATTAATGACTCGTGAGGTGGGACTCTTTAGTCAATCTCTTTAGAGACTTAGCAAGGCATTAAACAAGGGAGTAGAGGAGATATGGGCTAAGATTGATGGCAGGACATTGAGATGCCCAAGGCACTAGGAAGCAAAAGCTGAAGAAAAGAGAACCTTTCTTCAGAGCTGACAGAGAATGCCTTCTCCAGTCAGCTCTCCGAATTGGGCTTCTAGTTCCTACAGGTGGAGAGAGGAATTGTGTCTGTAAAAGCTGTCCACTGTGGACTTTCTATTTGAGCAGCACTAGGTAGCCGGGACTCTCCCCGCACCCCCCACTCCCCTTACCTTCACTGCAAGGGTTCACAGTCCACTATTTGGTAAACCTCTTTAAAAGTACTTTTTATAGTCTCAAATAAATTAAAATGTCAAGTTTTTAAAAGTCTTTGTAAAGAGAGGGTTGGGAGTCAAGCTGTTCCTGACCTTGAAATGTGACCACTGCTATTTGAGATGTGCTGTAAGTATAACAAAAAATGTTAAGTATCTCACTAATAATTTTATACTGATTACATGCTGAAATGATAACCTGGTAAGCTAAAGTATCATTTAAAACAAATGCCACCAGATAAGTGTGGCTGCTGGAAATTTTCAAATTGTACGTGTGGTTCGAGTTCTATGCTTATGAGACAGTGCTGCATACAGCATGGTTTGAAGACATGTTTTGGATGACTCGGCTTGCCTGTAGAACAGATGGTGGTTTTGAGGCGGGGCCAAGATTCTCACTTGGAGTAACCTGCTGCCATTGAGTGGATTCATTGCCCCTATATTGGGTTTCTGAGACTTTGCAAATCTTTTCCCAAGGAGTAGCAGGTACGTTTGAAGACCCTACCCTGTGGTAACGGCTATGTGAAAGCTTCAGTGTTCAGAGGAGATAGCTCTATCTAGTGTATACCAGTATATGCATCATTCATGGTCTGTGACACATCCCATAAATGTCTCAAAGATCTAGCAAATAGTCTGAGCACCCCTCCCTCACACACAATCAAACCTCGGGGAAATATATTTATTCATTCATTCAACAAATATTTATTTTGCATCTTCAAGATTTAACTCACTGCCATCAAATTGATGTTGCCCTGTGGACTAGAGTAGAATTTCCCTCTTTTTGGTTTCTGAGGTTGTAAATTTATGAGAGCAGAGGCTTAATCTTCCAAGGAATGGCTGGTGGTTTTGAACTGCTGACCTTGTGGTTAGTGGCCCAACACATTACCCACTACACCAGCTGGACTCCAAACTATCTATATAAGGATCTTTTTAAGAAGCCCTGCTGGCATAGTGGTTACAAATTGGCTGTTAATCACAAGTTCAGCAGTTTGAAATTACTAGCTGCCGGGAGGGAGAAAAACAAGGCCATCTGCTATCATAAAGAGTTACAGTCTTGGAAACTTACATGAGCAAGTCTACCTTGCCTTATAAGATCACTGTAGGTTAGAACTGGCTCAATAGCAATGACTTTGGGGTTGGGTTGTATAGTGGGTTACTATGAGTACATAGGGTCAGAAGCAATTCAGTGAGTTGTTAATTAGGATGTGAGAATGAGGAACAAGAAAATCAGATAGGAGGGATGAAACTCTTGCTTGCCTTAGTTTTCCATAGTTGTCTGGATAGGGAAACTCACATTGATGGAACTATGAAGATAGTAATGGGGTCAATGATTATCTGGGGATGTGGAAAGGGAGGGGGGAAATGGAGTATCAACAATGTGTAAAAGAAAGGGGGAGCTACAAAATTGATTGTAATGATAACTATAGCCCTTCGTGATATTATTGAGCCATTGAATTGTATGTTAATTGTAGATATTTTAAAATAAAATTTAAGAAAGAATGAATGGTTAAGCATTGGCAGGATAAAGATGAGAAGGAAAGGCATTCCAGGGAGAGGAAATAGGATTTGTAAAAGCCCTGTGGCCCAAGAAACAAAAATATTGACATTGATATTAAACTAGAGCAAAGAAACATTGTATAAGATGAAGCTGAAGACATGTGTAGGAAAAGACTATGTAGAGTCTTCTAGGTCATGATAGGGAGTTTTGTCGTTATCGTAAAATCCAAGGGAAGTCCTTGAAATCTTTTCAGCAAGAGAAAAGATGTTACTTCATTAATGTAATAAACCGTCACTCCTCACAGTCTTTCAAATGTTTTCCATTACAATTGTGGGGAGTGGGGGGAACCAAATTTTATGCTACAATCTACCAAACTTTGTTCACTGGCTACTTCTCCTCTTGATACGCACCTCCACCACATCAATTCTGACTCACAGCAACTCGAAAAGATATTTTGAACTGCCCCTGTGGATTTCTGAGACTGTAACTCTTTATGGGAGTAGAAAGCCTCATCTTTCTCCCGTGGAGCAGCTGGTGGTTTTCAAACTTCTGACTTTGTGATTAGCAACCCAACACATAACAACTGACGATACCACCAGGGCTCTTCCTTGCTATGCCTATAAAATACCAAGCTTGCTCCCACCTGCGGGCCATTGGACATGCCGTTCATTCTACCTGGCACTCTCCTTCCTCGGATACTTGCAAAGCTCACACCCTTTCCTTGTTCATGTCTCTGTTCAAATGTCATATATTCAAAAAGCATTCCCTGACAAGCCCATTTAAAATAGCACCCTGATACAACTTCCTTCTCTGCTTTCTTTGTCCTGAGAGCATTAGAAGTTCCTTGTGCTTGCTATGTTTTGTCTGTCCAAGTGAAATGGAAACTCTATGAGAGCTGTTGTTAGTTTCCAGCATTCTGACGCAGAGTAGCCAGGTATGCAGAGTTGCACTGCTCCATAGGATTTCCAAGGCTGTGACCTTTCAGAAGCATATCACCAGGCCTGTCTTCCAGGATGCTTCCAGAGTGGGTTCAAACCACCAATCCTGGCTAGTAGTTGAGGCCTTAATTGCATACCCAGAAACTCATCAGAGGGCAAGGTCATTTCGTTTATTCACCGTTAAAGTATAGCACCTAGAATGGTGCCTCTTGAACTCTGGTGGCATAATGGTTACGAGTTGGGCTGCTAAGGTTCAAAACTACCAATGACTCCGTGGGAGAAATAGAAGGCTTTCTACTTTCATTGGGAGTTACAGTCTCAGAAACCCACCAAGGTAGCTGTACTCTGTCCAATAGGGTTGTTATGAGTTCAAATCAATCTGATGGCAGTGAGTGAGAGTGAGAAGAATGGTCCTGGGATTCAACTGTCTTATTGCCCCATGTGAGAGAACCAGTTTGCTTCCTGGTCAATGTAGTTCATGCATGGCCATCACCTATCTGTCAATGGAGACTTGCTTGCTACTGTGATCCTGAATGTTTTTTGGTGGATCTACCGGACTACGATAGAGTAGGAAGAGTGACAATGTACTTCTGAGAAAACCCTATGAATCACAATGTTCTAATTCATAGGCAATCATGGTGATGACACAGGCCTGGGCGGAGTTTCATTCTATTGTACATGGGGATGCTATGATCAGGGGACCAAGTCGATAGCAGCTAACAACCTCAAAAATGAAACCTGGCAGATAATGGGTGTTTGATAAATATGTGCTGGCTGAATGAATTAAATCAACAAATGACTGCAGTGTGGCGAACAGATTGAAAAGGGACCGAAGTGGGTGTAGAGAGACAGATTGTTATAGTATCCCAGATGATCATTGAGGATATTTTGAGTTGGAATGATAAAGACAGAGGTGGGGATAATGAGTTCATTAGAAAGAATTTTGTGGTGGCAAAATTAATAGGATTTGGTGATGTATTGGATGCAGCAACTGAGAAAAGGGGGGAAGTGTCAAGGATAATTACTAGGTTACATACTAGGATTTTTATAGTTTCCCAACAAGCATACTCTTTCAAATCATTTTTGTGAAGGATGCTAAAATGACATTCCCATATAATAGAATGTACCCACAAAGGTTGTTACAGTGCCAACATCAGGTGATCTCCCTCTATCCATAATAGAGGATGGGAGGAAAGTGGTTACTAAACAGAATGCATTGGAGAGAGAACAGTGGTTCTCAACCTGTGGGCCGCGACCCCTTCCTTTTGCGGGGGTCACCCACTTCATAACAGTAGCAAAATTACAGTTATGAAGTAGCATTGAAATAATTTTATGGTTGGGGTTCGCCACAGCACGAGTAACTGTATTAAAGGGTCATGGCATTAGGAAGATTGAGAATCACTGCTATAGAAGATCAAAGGGATAAAGCTGGCTTGAACTGATAAAACTTTGTCAGTTGTTCCTGTGCACACACACCGCCTCTGATACAACCTGTACGTGATCTAATTTTCAACATTTTGGTGGGGTTTTTATGTTTTTCATATTGGGGTTCATTTATTTCAGATGTTATGCCATTGGGGTCACTCTTTTGAATTTGTGTATATGTTTTTCTCTTTTTCGGTATATGAAACCCAGGATTGATGAACCTATAGGGATGGTAAATAGAATAAGGGTTGGTTGGTGTGGGGCCAGGGGTGCAATGGAGTCTCAAAAGGAAAAGGGTGTTTGTAAAGTGGTTGTAGTAGCAATTGTGCAATACTGCTGGATGTGATTGAACCACAGATATGATATGATATATGTATTAACTCCCAATTTAAAAAAAGAATGCTTTATAAAAGAGAGAAAGAAAGAAAGAAAAAAAGACCCAATGGCTTTGTTCTAATAGGAAAGACCAAGAGAAACTATTTGTGTTATCTAACAAGGGGCACACAGCCACCCTCTTCCTCCTGCCACCATCCAGCAGGGATAACTATACAAATTTGAAATAAAGTCCAGTTTGTCCCTGGAGCAAAATAAGATCAAACAGGGCACATGAAGATGGCATCTTCATTCCCCATTTAACTAACAGAATTATCTACTGAAACCACATTTTCCATGAATAGAAAAGCGATACACTGTAAATTTTTACTCAAATCACAAAAGAACAAGGAACTGAGACCAAGGGCTCAAGTAGAAAGAAAATGTTTTGAAAATGATGATGGCAACAGATGTACAAATGTGCTTGACACAATTGATTGTATGGATTGTTATTAAAGCTGTAAGAACCCTCAATAAAATGATTTATTTTTAAAAATCACAATTAAAATACATTTTGAAACCACACCCACTTTAGCCATTAAAAAGAAACAAAAACACACAAATTGAGGGAGACACTATAAAATACTTGACTAGTACACCTTAAAAGCCTTAAGACTATCCCTACTCCCCAAAAGAGCAGTCGGAGAAATGGTCACTACCAAGAGGAGCCGAAAGACACATGACAATTAAACACAATGGGTAAACTGCATGAGAGGGACCCTGGGGAAGAAAAAGAACATTTGATTTTAAAAACTAAGAAAATAAGAATAAAGTAATGCAGCAATGTTAGCTAAATAGTTGTGACAAGTATTTCATTCCACTGCAAAATGCTAATAAGAGGGAAAACTGAGTGTGAAGTATATAGGAACTGTCTGTACTATGCAATTGTTCTCTAAATTTAAACCAATTAGAAGATTTTAATATGTATATATTAAAACTACAGAGTCTTGCACACACACACAATCACAATGCATGATTTCACTCCATTACCTTACGCTTCATGTACAAATAGATCAAAATTCTCTCTTTCAAGTGATTTCTTAAAGGTGCTGATTTTTATAGACATGATATTTTCAGACGTAGCACTTTCAAATCCTGAGAATGTCAAGGCAGAAGCAGTTAGACATCTCCCTAATGGTCAGAGAAATAAATTAGAAGGAAATAAAATGAATACCAAATAACTTCTGGGTATTCATCCAGAATTAGTAAAATATTGAGAAGAGTTTATGGTCTGTGGTTATATAGGGCTTACTTTGTTTTGGTGAGGTGGTTTGTATACCAGTGGGTTGTCCAATATCTATTTACCAGGAAATAGCCGTCTCAATAATACAGTCACTCAAAAAAATTTGAGGCACTTCTGCTAAACTGTGATATACATAGATAAGCAACTCGGAGCAGCAATTTCTTTAAACTTAAAGAAATCTCCTACACATTGCACAACTTCAGCAAGAGAAAAAGAGAGAACTGACTGAACTAGAGAGGAAGGAGGGTTGGTGCACATGGGAGAAGAGGAAAGGTTAAAATGTTAGAGGAAACGTCCAAAGGAGTAAAAAATCAGAGAGGCACAAAAGGCCATAGCTAAACTAAACCCTAGACATCATTTGTCCCAAACATTCATTGTACCAATGGGAAACCTAAGATCCAAAGGGATGATTTGATCCTCCTGAAGTTGTACCACTCCAATGCTCCTTCAACAGCAGCATAGATACAATAAAGTATTTACAGTCAATTTTAAAAGCTCATAGAAGTAGTTTAACCTGTGTTTACTAGGCAAACTAGAAATAGCATTTGTATACAGTAGAGACTATTTTATGCATTACTTTTAACCACCTATAATATTTAGTTATTTTGGTAAAACCTGTAATCCAAACCAAACCACTACTTTTTGAGTTGATTCTGACTCACAATGACCCTATAGGGCAGATGGACAGAGTAGGGATTCCAAGGCTATAAATCTTTATGGAAGCAGACTGCTACATCTTTCTACTGTGGAGCAGCTCAAGGTGAGTTTGAAACTTTGGGTTAGCGGTCAAGAACTTTGATCACTGTGCCACCAGGGCTTTTGAACTCCCCATAATAATAAAAAATGTATTCATGACTGAAACACAAGTGAAATCTAGAAACATGAGTCCAGACTTAGAATTCTATTCTGCAACTTGGACTTCAATATGTATGGGCCTCAGTTTTCCCCCTACCTAAATAGAAATAACAATGTTCTATCTTACCCAGGGGGCATGAGAATTAGTAAATCTTTTTTTAATCATTCTATTGGGGGTTCATACAACTCTTATCACAATCCATCCATACATCAATTGTATAAAGCACATTTGTACATTCGCTACCCTCATCATTCTCAAAACATTTGCTCTCCACCTAAGCCCCTGGCATCAGCTCCTCATTTCCCTCCCCCTCCCTACCCCCCCCCCCCTGGAAATTTATAAATTATTATTTTGTCCTGTCTTACTCTGTCCGACGTCTCCATTTACCCATTTTTGTGTTGTCTGTCCCCCAGGGAGGAGGTTATATGTAGATCCTTATAATCGGTTTCCCCTCTCTACTCCACCCTCCCGGTATCACTACTCTCACCACTGGTCCTGAAGGGGTCATCCGTCCTGGATTCCCTGTGTTTCCAGTTCCAATCTGTACCAGTGTACGTCCTCTGGTCTAGCCAGATTTGTAAGAGAATTAGTAAATCTTAATAACCTCTCATATTTCCTATCTGAAGAATGGGAGGACTTTCCTTACTGTTGTAAACCTACCTTGCCTAATTGTGCTGCTCTGAGAAGTCTAGATTACAGTGTGGTCTTCTTTAGTAAATGATCACCCAGTTGGTTCAGGGATCCCATGCTCTTATGGCATTTGGCGTCCCTTTAACTTTTTGTGGATAGTAGAAAGAGAAAAGGGCAGGCAGGAAGTCTGGAGAAAAACTTCTATGCCTAGAAGTACAATAGCCTCTGATATGACCTTAAGCAAGTCACTACATCCATCTGGAAAATGACGGGGTTGAACCCCAATCTAAGCTCTGTATATCTGAGAACCCTCTGGACCCTTTCAGCTAGATGCCATCAAGTTGGTTCTGACTCATAGCAATCCTATGCTCAACAGAATGAAAGAAACACTGTCTATTCCTGACCCATCCTCACAATTGTTCTCATGTTTGAGCCCGTTTCTGTAGCAACTGTGTCAGTCCATCTTGTCCAGGACCTTCCTCCTTTTCCCTGTCCCACTACCTTACCAACCATGATGTCTTCTCCAGGGCCTGGTCTCTCCTGGTGACATGTCCAAAACATGTAAAAGGAAATCTCATCATCCTTGCCTCTGGATGTACTTCTTCCAAGATCAATTTGTTTGTTCATTTGGTGGTCCATGGTACTTTCAACATTCTTTGCCAGCACCATAATTTAAACACTGGTTCCTCTTCAGTCTTTCTTATTAAATGGTCAACTTTCACATGCCTATGATGCTACTGAAAACACAGTGGGTTGGGTCAGGTCCACCTTAGTTCTCCAAATAACCTCCTTGCTTTTCAACACTTGAAAGAGATCTTGTGCAACAGACTTACCTAATGGAACTCGACTTTTGATCTCTTGACTACTGCTTCCATGAGCACTGATTGTGAATCCAAACAAAATGAAATCCTTGACAACTTCAATCCTTCTCCATTTACCAACTAATGTTGTTACCTATTGGGCCAGTCGTGAGGATTTTGGACTTCTTTACATTGAGTCATAATCCATACTAAAGACTGCAATCCTTAATCTTCATCATCAAATGCTCCAAGCCCTCCTCACTTTCAGCAAGCAAAGTTGTATCATGTGCATATTGCCGACTATTAATAAGTTGTCCTCCAATCCTGATGCTGCATTCTTCTTCACACAATCCAGCTTCTCTGATGATTTGCTCAGCATACAAATTTAGTAAGTATGGGTGAACATACAACCCTGACCCACACCTTTCCTGATCTTAAACCAGCAGTATTCCCTTGTTTCCTTCACACAACTCCTTGATCTATGTACAAATTCTACATGAGCACAATGAATTCTCATTCTTCTCTAGGCTATCAATAGTTTGTTATGATTCACGCAAGCAAACACATTAGCATAGTCAATAAAACACAAGTAAACATCTTCTGTCTTCAGTCAATATCCATCTGACATCATCAGTGTCCCATGTCCTTTTCTGAATTCGACCTGAACTCTGGCTGCTCCCTGTCAATGTGCTGCTCCAACTGTTGTTGGATGAGCTACAGCAAAATTTGCATGTGATATTGATATTGTGCTATAATTTGGATATTCCGTTGAGTCACTTTTCTTTGGAATAGGTATAAATATAGATCTCTTTCAGTGAGTTGGCCAAATAACTGTCTTCCAAATTTCCTGGCATAGATGAGTAAGTGCTTCCAGTGCGTCATCAGCTTGTTGAAACATTTCAGTTAGTATTCCATCAGTTCTTGGAGCCTTGTTTTTGGCTAATGCTTTCAGTACAACTTGAACTTCTTCCTTCAGTACCATTCATTCTTGTTCATATAATGCCTTCTGAATTGGTGGAACACCAGTACAAATGACTCTAGTTCACTATATTCAGGCAACACCAGGTATACTGAAAGTGTAGGTGGCATGTGGCTTTTTGGTCCATATTAAGCTTTCAGATAGCTGCAACGCTTATCTCAGCATGAAGTCTTCTTGTAATTTGACTACTTCAAAACCCATATGGGGGTTGTTGAGATGACTTGGGAGAGAGAATGTGCAGATAATTGACTGTGAGGTGATTAAGATATCTCTACTCCACAGTTTGAATCTCCCTGAACCAAAAAATGGAAAACACTATACTATTTTTACAATGAAGGCTGGTAATTACAATGTGGAATCTCTCATTAATGAGAAAATAGACACCAACCCCATTCATTTGTATAGGACTGATGTTTCTGAATCTCATTATAATCTATCTGACATTTCACAGACAGAACAGACAATAACAAGCTTCATTTACAGTAACCTCTGACAAAGGCAGCCACATCTATAAGCAAACATGCCCTCATCCATTAATTGGGTTTGGGCCCGCCAGCTCTCCCACAGGTCTGCAGCTGGAGCCATTACTTGTCAGAGCAAGAAACTTCAAGTGTACAGAAATAGACTGCAGTGAAGGAGGGCCCCCACATCTGCGTTTCCGTTTTTCTTCTCTCAGCTACTAGCCCTATGCAATTGACACACCCCTTTCATGATCATCTCAATGCAGTTATAGAAAGTTCCTGTCAACAAAGACCCCAACTAAAAGTTCTCGGCTTTATTCTCTGAGCAAAATGTTCAGACATATGAACCACAAAGGCACTTCAAACTCAGCATTTTGAGGACTGGAAATTAGATTGTTAAGAGTCTCAAATTTAGTGAGTAGTTTCTAGAAAGTGCACTCCAACCTACTTCTGTTAAATCTCGATAGGAAAAAGTAAAACAGTAACAAGAAGATTGGGAAGAAGACTATAATTAAAAGCACAACTTAACCAGTACAGAGTTTCTCATTTTCCTCTTGCATTCACTGGTTTGAACTCCATACAATCTGAAATTCAGATTTGGGAACTGGCTTAGGACAGAAAAGTCTCCAGGAGGAGCTCATTCGTTCTGGTTGAAGAAATGGGAAAATGATCTAACAGCCAAAGAGAGTGGAGGAAATTCCCTTTCTCTCTACCCCCAATTGTCTTTCTTCTTTCATGGCCAGGTTCCCAGGCAATCCCATAAAGAAAGCAGGAGTGGCAGCAACAACAGAGACTCCCCCAAGGGCACCTAAAACACCTAGGGTGGGTCCAAGGAGCAAATGGGTGGGGGAAATCCAACTGTTTTTTCTGTCTCCTTCTCTGTCTGCGCAGCTCCACATGTAAGTCCAGCTGTGGGAAGCGCACAGCAGAATGGAGTCCTAGTGTGTTTTGTTTTGTTTTAACCAGAGAGCCAGCAATCACAGGGGATATGGCAGATAAGTGAGAGCTTAGTAGAGCAACTTGACCTCATAACTTGCTTTGTATGAACTTGTCATTTATGAACTCCTAAGTCTATTACCATGGATCTGACCCAAATGTGCATGCCAACGATTTGGAGGACTAAGATTCAAAATAGAATACCACCCAACTACCAGACTAGCCACAGGGTGGGACAGATACAAATAGCACCATAAAGTCTTGGAAAATGGAACACAACGCACACCCCACAGAAGTTTGTTTTAAATCTTCATCCTGAACACAAACAAGTAGAGCAACTATTAAAATGAGAATATATCAAATTTCTCCGTGGGATTTAAACAAGACACAGAGACTGTAAGATGTAAAATGTCCAGGATAGAATTCAAAATGATGCAGACTTTTGAAGAACTAAGAAAATCTCAATATGCATTAAAAAGACAAATGCCGGTTCCAAGATGTCACAGATGTTGAACTTATAAAGAATGTTAAAAGCATCTGTTAAAAAAATTCTCCAAGAAGAAAGGGAAATACTCTCAAAATGAAAGGAAGTATAGAGCGTTTCAGAATTCTTCAAACTTTTGTATTGTAAATTAGCTGAAGGTTTCAGAGCATCATTTTTGTATTCAACAACTTTCAGCATTTTATCAAACCTCCCAATGGCTTGCTCTGTTTATCCCACCTCCCCCTTTCCCCCACCTCCCTCTAGTACATTATCTTCCCCTTCTGCCAAGTTAACACTGGTTTATGCTCTAGGTTACTGCTTCTGCTTCCATCCTTTCTCCTCCCACCCCTGGTTACCATTTAAGTCTTTCTTTTGGTATGAAAACCTTATCTTGATTTTCTTGTTTAACATCAGTGATCTTATACAATATTTTTCCTTTTTTGATTGACTAAGTTCACTCAGCATAATGTCCTTCAAATCTATGCATGTCATGAAATGCTCCACAGTTTCATCATTATTCTTTAACAATGCATAATATTCCAATGTGCCGAAGTTTATTTATTCATCTTTCCACCAATAGGCATTTCACTTGTTTTCATTTTCTTGCTACTGTGAATAGTGGTGCAATGACCATGGGTGTGCGTATATCTGTGCATGCTATGTTCTTTATTTCTGTAGGGTATGTGTCAAATAGTGCTATTGCTGCACCAGCTGGTGTTTCTATACCAACCTGTTTGAGGAGGTACCACAGCACGTTCCATAGTTATGGATGAAGCTTCCAATCTCTTCATCTCCTCACCAGAAAATTTTTCCTCTTTTTTTAAACTTTGCTATCAGTGCTGGGGTGAGATAACAAGTAATCATGAGCATTTCTTCACTTTGTTAACCATCTGAATGTCTTCTTGGGGAACTGTTATTTTTATTGTTGGGAGTTTTTAATGACCTCATGAATTTCTTCTTTACTTTTATGTATAACTTTGGTATCAAAGTCATGCTTGCTTCATAAAATAAATTTGAGAATACTCCGGCCTTTTCTATATTCTAGAATAATTTGCATAGGTAGATGGTAGCTCTTCTCTGTGTGTTTGGTAGAATTGTACAGTGAAGCCATTTGGATCTGGGTTTGAGGGGCGAGGCTGGACTTTTTTATTTTGTTGGAAGATTTTTATGACTATATATTAACCTGGATAAAAATAAAAAGCAATTTGACCTCATTAATTTCTTCGCTTGTTATGAGTCTGTTCAAATTTTCTACTTTGGTCTGTGTTAGTTTAGGTAGGTAGTGTGTAACTAGAATGTATCCATTTCTTCTAGGTTTTCAAATGTGTTGGAGTATACTGAAAGCACATTAGAAACAGGTGGATAGAGGGGAAAACACTCAAAATCATAAAACATACAAGACTTATTTGTCTGATACAGACAGGTGATGCTGACCTGATAGAGACAGGTGATAGAGATACCCTCCCCCCCCCCCCCAGACTAAGGCTTTTAGTCACCCTTCAGGTCTAGAATTGAACTCATTCCCATGTTGGAATAATCAACCTTTTTAGATGAAAAGGGCGACATTAAACAAAAATTCAGACGGTTAGGAAAGGAGAAGGAATAGAAAGAGGGAAACACAAAGAAGAAATTGGATAAGTGATGATACCTTGAGGAATTGCAAAGTATGAGTTGAAACAAAATGTGTATGAATTGTTGAATGCAAAACTCATGATCTGCTCTGTAAACCTTCACCTAATTCAATAAAAAGTTTAATTTTGTTGGAGTATAATTCTTCATGGTGTTCTATTAGCCTTTCTATTTCATTTGATTCTATTGTAAAATTACCCATTTAATTTCTTATTCTTATTATTTGCATCTTCTCCCTCTTTTCCTTTGTTATTTTGGCCTTTTCTTGGTTGATTTTATTAATCTTTTTAAAGAACCAACTTCTAGCCTTATTTTTGCTATTGTAGTTTCTGTTCTCTATTTTATTTCTGCTATCATCTTTATTGCTTCCTTTCTTCTGAAGACAGTGGGCATTTTTGCTGCTCTTTTTCAATTTGGGGGGGGCAGAGGTTAAGGTGTTGCTTTCTGCTCTTTATTTTTGAAATGTGTTTTTTTGCTATAGAAACCCTGATGTGGTGGGTTGTATGTTGGGTTGCTAAGTTCAAGGTCAGCAGTTTGAACCCACCTGAGGGAAATTTGAGGCTTTCTGCTCCCATAAAAATTTACAGCCTCAGAAAACCAAAGTCTACTCTGTCGTAGAATAGCCATAAGTCAGTTGGCAGTGAATTTGGTTTGAATTATTGCTATAAATTGACCTCTAGGCTTTGTCCCAAAGTTTGTATATGTTGTGTTTTGTAGCTCTATTATATTTTGAAATTCTTTATCTGGGTTGGTTTCTGGGTGATGCTATGTGTCAAAATCCCGGGCTGTTACTTAATCGTGTTGGTTCTCTGTCCAAATAGTTTCCTTTAGTATTCTTTTAGGGTATATCTTATGTGTACAAATTCTCTTTATTTCTATTTATTTGGAAATATCCAAACTTTGTCATTGTATTTGAGGAACTATCTTTATAGTTGTCAGTATTTTTCTTTCAGTATTTTATATATGTCATCTGATTGCCTTCTTGCTTGCATGTCTTCTGCCAAGAAATCACAGCTTAGTCTTATTGTTTCCTTTTATGGATACCATTTTGTTTTTCTCAAACTGCTCTCCTGATTCTTTCTTTGTCTTTTATTTTTATAAGTTTGATTATGCAGAGAGGTCTATCCATTTGAGGGCTCACTGAACTTCTTGGATAGATAGCTTCCCATCTTTCATAATATAAGGGAAGTTTTTGCCAGAAAAATCTTCAAAAATGTCCTTGGTGGTGGCGGAAGGACCTTGGGCCTCTACTCAAACACTCCCTCAATGCATGAATACCTTCTTTTATTAAATTGGAACTCTATGATGCTCACTCTCCCGACACAATGGCTGGAGCCAAAGTGGGTGAACAAGTAAATGTGGTGAAGAAAGCTGATGGTGCCCGGCTATCAAAAGAGATAGTGACTGGGGTCTTAAAGGCTTGAAGAGAAACAAGCGGCCATCTAGCTCAGAAGCAACAAAGTCCACATGGAAGAACACACCAGCCTGTGTGATCGAGTGGTCCCAAAGGGATCAGTTACCAGGCATCAAAGAACAAAAAATCATATCATTGACTGCACACCTCCATGATAGGATCACTGAAGACAAATGGGTGCATAAGCAAATGTGGTGAAGAAAGCTGATGGTGCCCGGCTATCAAAAGAGATAGTGACTGGGGTCTTAAAGGCTTGAAGATAAACAAGCGGCCATCTAGCTCAGAAGCAACAAAGTCCACATGGAAGTGATCGAGTGGTCCCAGGGGGATCAGTTACCAGGCATCAAAGAACAAAAAATCATATCACTGACTGCACACCTCCATGATAGGATCGCTGAAGACAAATGGGTGCATAAGCAAATGTGGTGAAGAAAGCTGATGGTGCCCGGCTATCAAAAGAGATAGTGTCTGGGGTCTTAAAGGCTTGAAGGTGAACAAGCGGCCATCTAGCTCAGAAGCAAATAAGCCCACATGGAAGAAGCACACCGGCCAGTGCGATCACGAGGTGCCCAAGGGACCAGGTATAAGGCATCATGCAAAAAAAAAAAAAAGATATAAGTGTGTGTATGTATGTGTATATGTATATATGTATGTGTATATATGTATATATATATCATATTAAATGAAGGGGGAAGTGCAGAGTGGAGACCCAAGGCCCAAGTGTCGGCCAATGGAGATCCCCTCATAGAGGGGTTTAGGAGAGGAGATGGGTTAATTAGGGTGTGAGGTAGTATCGATGAAGAACACAGCTTTCCCCCAGATCCTGGATGCTTCCTCCCCCCAACTACCATGATCCGAATTCTACCTTGCAGGGCTGGATAGGACAGAGGCTGTACACTGGTACATATGAGGGCTGGAGGTACAGGGAATCCAGGGTGGATGATACCTTCAGGACCAAGGGTGTGAGGGATGACGCTGGGAGAGTGGAGGGTGAGTGGGTTGGAAAGGGGGAACTGATTACAAGGATCCACATGTGACCTCTTCCCTGGGAGAGGGACAGCAGAGAAGGGGGGAAGGGAGACTCCGGATAGGGCAACATATGACAAAATAACGATGTATAAATTACCAAGGGCACATGAGGGAGGGGGGAATGGGGAGGGAGGGGGCGGGGAAAAAAAGAGGACCTGATGCAAGGGGCTTAAGTGGAGAGCAAATGCCTTGAGAATGATTGGGGCAGGGAATGTATGGATGTGCTTTATACAATTGATGTATGTATATGTATGGATTGTGGTAAGAGTTGTTGGAGTCCCTAATAAAATGTAAAAGAAGAAAAGAGAAAAAAATGATTAGGGCAAAGACTGTACAGATGTGCTTTATACAATTGATGTATGTATATGTATGAACTGTGAAAAGAATTGTATCAGCCCCAATAAATTGTTAAAATAAAAAAAAATTTTTTTAATGTCCTTGGTATTTTATTTTTTGTCTCTTTCTTTTCTGGAATTCCAATCTTATGTAAATTATTCTGCTTGATGGGATCTCACCTAACTCTTAGGCTTTCTTCACTTTCATTTTTTTCTGATTTCTCCTCTAACCAAATGATATCAAGGTAGTTAACCACTATTTCTCTGATTCTGATTTCCATGGATTCATTTTGATTCCTTTTTTTGGCATCAACTTGATGGTAGTTAGTATGATTTTACCTTGGTCCTATGAATGCTTATCTATTTCTGAAATTTTGATGTTAATCTGGATTCTTGGGTGCGTGTGTGTTGCTTTTTGGGTGTTTCTAATGGTCTATTTCTTTTGTCATTTTTGTTCTTATATTGGTTTCATAGATTTTGTTTTCTTTGCTATATTTTTATCTCTTGAAGAACCTTATCAGATCTTTCAAATTATTTTTCAAGGAGTTCTATTACTAGTACCACTTTTTCCTCAATGAGATTTTCTAATTCTCTATATTGGTCACTCGCTGAAGCCTTCTTGTCTTGCTCCTTTAGGTGATTTCATATTGTCTGGTATTATGTTTATCAACTGTATGCTGCATCCTCATACCTTATTATGTTCTGTTTTGACATATCTTGGTAAGTAAAGTGAGTATGCTACTCTGGTCACTATTTGGCACTAATTGAGTATATACCACTGTGTTAGTCTGGGTAGACTAGAGAAACAAATTCATGGACACACATATGTGTACAAGAAAGAGATTTGTATACAAGAGCAATTGAACATTGAGAAAACATTTCAGCCCAGTCCAGATCAAGTCCATAAATGAGCCCATATGTCTGATACCAATCTATAAAATCCTCTTCAGACTCACGAAACACATGCAATGGCGCCCAATGTAGAAGATCACAGGTCAGTGAGTAGAAAGTCCTTGGATCCAGTGGCATTGGAAACATCTCAGCGCTGGCAGGGGTTTCTGAAAGGTTTTTCCAGCACCCAGGGCTGCATCAGGGTGGATCCAGCTGCTATGTCTCCCAGGCTGTGAGCAGAGAGTCTCCAAGGAAGAAATACCAGAATTGTTAGGGGAAGGCTATGCCCATCCAGAAGCCTCGTTGTCTATGACCTGATCGACAGGGTCGATACCACCCTTCCATGCTTAATCCTTACATTGAAAAGTGTATAACTACTACAACCACCACCTCTCAATGAATGGGGTAGCAGATAAGTGTGTGATCTAGATCCTTTTTGCAGGTTGATCATTGTCTGTGATCAGTTTAGTGGTACGGGAGCAGGCAGTAGCACTCATTGCATCAGCGGGTTGGCAGTTGTGGCTGACTAGTGGCTGCATGGTTCCTGCTTCCCACTGGATAAGAAAAGGTAATTGGCAGGAAGGTGTACACACAGTAGCATTGCCATTGCAGTGAAGGGAATGAGTAACAGGCCAACTTGTGTATGGTTATACACTCCTGGCTCCTTGCTGTGTGGGAATGAGGAGCAGAGAAAGGGGAGATAATAGGCTGGTTTGGTGTACTATTGCATTGCCACGACCTTTTGCCAGGCAAGGGAGGAGAGAAATCTTGCCTGGGTCAGTGGACAGAAGAGGTGAGGCAAGAGGGTGGTATGATAGAGCAATCTGATTCTATTCAACTGGGACAACTAGCAGATGGGATAAATTGTGCAGCTAGCACTGTGCTGAAGCACCTTGCCACCACTTAGCATGATTGTTGGGCATGGAGATGAGTAATGGTTAGGACAGAGAAGGCTAGCAGCCAGAGCTGGGTGGGAAAAAGGTGGCATAGACCTTGTTCCTCGGTGGTTAGGGTGGTAGAGATTGGATGATTGTGCTGTTAATCACTATGAGGTTGGAAAGAGGAGTTAGCTTGGTCTGCGTCACCAAGTCAGGGTACCTAGCCCCTTCCTGTTGTCTGCGGCCAGCAATTGAGACCTTATTTAGCTCTAAGTATTACTTAATAGTTACTCTATGGGAAAGTAAAGGGGAATAGAGGAAAGATCTAGGAGGCAAAGGGCATTTATAGAGGTCTAGTTAAAGGCATTCACATATGTAAATATATTTATTTACGAGGATGGGGAAATAGATTTTTGTGCATATATTTATAGGTTTAGTATTAAGGTAGCAGATGGACACTGGGCCTCCACTCAAGTACTCCCACAATGCAAAAATACTTTGTTCTATTAAACTGGCATTCCATGATGCTCACCTTTCCAACAAAATCGCTGAAAACAAAGTGGATGCATAAGCAAATGTGGTGAAGAAAGCTGATGGAGCCTTGCTATCAAAAGATAATAGCATCTAGGGTCTTAATCTCTTGAAGGTAAACAAGTGGCCATCTAGCTTGTAGCAACAAAACCCACATGGAAGAAAAACACCAGCCTGTGTGATCACGTGGTGCTGAAGGAATCAGTTATCAGGCATCAAAGGACAAAAAATCATATGATTGTGTGTTCACCTCTCAAATACGATCTCTGAAGACAAATGCATGCATAAGCAAATGGGGTGAAGAAAGCTGATGGTGCCCGGCTATCTGGGGTCTTAAAGGCTTGAAGGTAAACAAGTGGCCATCTAGCTCAGAAGCAACAAAGCCCACATAGAAAAAGCACACCAGCCTGTGTGATCATGAAGTGCTGAAGGGACGAGGTATCAGGCACCAAAAAACAAAAAAAAAATCATGTCATTGTGAATGAGGGGGAGTACGAAGTGGAGACCCAAATCCCATCTGTAGGCAACTGGACATTCCCTTACAGAAGAGTCAGGGTGCAGTGTAGCGACGATGAAACACACAATTTTCCTCTAGTTCTTAAATGCTTCATCCTCCCCCCACTATCATGATCCCAATTTTACCTTATAAATCTGGCTAGACCAGAGGATGTAGACTGGTATAGACAGGAACTGGAAACACAGGGAATTCAGGATGGATTATCCCTTCAGGACCACTGGTGAGAGTGGCAATACCGGGAGGGGGTTGGAGGGTGGGGTATAGAGGTGGAACCGATTATAAGGATCTACATATCACCTCCTCCCTGGGGGACTGACAACAGAAAAGTGGGTGAAGGGAGATGTCGGACAGTGTAAGATATGACAAGATAATAATTTATAAATTATCAAGGGTTCATGAGGGAGGAGGTAGCTGGGAGAGAGGGGCAACAATGAGGAGCTGATGCCAGGGGCTTAGGTGGAGAGTAATTGTTTTGAGAATGTACAAATGTGCTTTATACAATTGATGTATGTATGGATTGTGATAAGAGTTGTGTGAACCCCCAACAAAATGACTTTTTAAAATAGTTACTCTATGTTCCGCTGAAAATTCCATGAAGTTGTCTTTATGATCCTCACTTGGGATTGCTGCTGTCTTTGTCTCAAGATGGCCATGCTCCACTGGACCAGCTGGAAGGGCTCCTCTACTCTATTTCTTGTTTTCAGTTAGCTCCTTCTCCCAATCAGTGTTTGATCTAGTTCTTTACCCTTTCATTAATGATCACTGTTACAAGATTATCTTCTGCATTTGTTTCACATAGTTTGTATTTATTTCACTTAGCTTCTTGGAACTTTGCTAAGGGGAACAGCATTACCATGTCTGATTAAGCTGCCATTTTGGCTGGTAATCACTCTTGCCTTTGTTTGGTTTTATTTGTGTAGATGCCTTTTATCAGATTAAGGAAGCTCCTTCTCTTCCTACTTTGCTGAAAGTTACCATCATGAATGGATACTGAATTTTGTCAAATACTTCTTGTGGATTCCCAATTTCATGTGACTTCTCTTCTTTAGATGTTGGTATGTTGGATGCAATTCATTTATTTTTTAAATATTGAGCCAGTCTTGCATTCCTGGAATAAACTTTTATTGGTAATATTATTCAAATATTGTTCTTTCATATTGCTGTGTTATAATTAATAGGATTTTATTGAGGATTTTTGCATCTTTGTTCACAAGTAATATTGTACTATAGATTTCATTTCTTCTACCACCTGTGTCTGGTATCAGTATCAAGATAATACTAACTTCATAGAATATGTGAAAGAATATTCACTCTGCTATTTCTGAAACACATCATACAAAACTAGTATTTTTTTTCTTCTATATTGTGTTTCAGTCACTGATACATTAGTTTTGCAGGGGCTGCAAAAATAGTAAGTCTGACTAATAGGGTAAGGAGCGGAGACATTTTTTAATTCAAGTAAACCACATCTGCCTTTTATATGAACATTTAGTCATTGGAACTATATCTGTGAAATATCATCAAACACATCTCAAGAATTTCTATAGGGAGTTATTGGGCTATTTTGTATAAATCCTATTTGATTTTCAATACCACACAGGTACCATAGTATTCTCTCTTTTATTTATAGCTCCAAATTGCAAAGGCTATTATGGAGCTTTGAAGTCAGAAGTACTGGCCATTGAGCTCCAATGAAAACGGTTTCAGGGCAAAAATGGGAAGCTAATAAGGAGTATGAGAAAGAAAAAAATGTGAAATTTTTATAGTGATGATTGCACAACTCTTTTCAATATATTTACACTATTGTATAATATGTGGATTATGTCAGTATGCCAATAAGACTGATAATTTTTAAAAGTTACCAAGATAAAATCTGATGAATTATGCCAATCTCACAGAAACTTTTTAGTTCATTCACCTTTTGTCTACGTTGATTAGTAGAAACTTGTGTTTACTTCTATTACCCTGTGACCATCTCTACCTTTCTTTTGAAATAAGTTACACTTTTTGACACAAGGCTCTTTAGGGAGTGACCAGAACATAATGGCTTTTAAAAGACTCAAGCATCAGACCTACATTCAAATGCTGATTCAAGTACTTAGTAACTGTGAAATTTAACATGTTCCTTGGCCTCTGCAAGCCTTCATTTCTCCTTCTATTAAACATAGATAAGTGAAGTACTGACATAAGATTTTTGAAGAGTAAATGGAATGATAAATATCAATAGCATAGTACCAATAATATAATGAATAGTCAGTAAATGTTGATTATGATCATATTTATTATCTCACCCATATGCCACAAGCCATAGGCAGTAACAGGGACTCCTAAGCTTTGGCCTGAAGATTCATACATGTCTGCACCATGCCTCAAAGTCTCAATGGATAAGAACAAAACTGGAAATAAAAGGCAGTAAAAGGTTAAGTTCAGGAATCTAAAGAACAATTGCTATAGCTCATAGTATATGAATTACTCAAAGTTTAATGCCAAGGCATACAATAAACACATATATACACTCATCACTGTCTAGCAAAAAAGAAAGGAGAACCATTAATGAACTTCTTGTAAGAAAGATCATGGTTGTACAAGAGGAAAAACTTATTGACTGTGGGAAGAAAGCACGGAAGTGAATGACCAGTGCCTTGGACTGGACAGGGAAAAGTATTTACCTGCCTAAGGACAGAGCCTCTACCATAGGATAGTTTCATGTTCCCTCACCTTCATGACTCTATGTTTTCTATTGCTCAGTCTAATAATTTACCATGAGCGCATCTAAGGAACAGGGTAAATCTACAAAAATATAACAATGAAGGTGGGGGGAGCAGTTCACTCCACAGGAGAGAAACTAAAAAACAGGAGTTTGTTTGACTAGCACTTTCATTTCACATCTCATGGATATTACATGATCACAGCTTGTAAACACAGTTGGGTCAGAAAATGGCACAGCACTTACAACATACTTGAAAGTATGAAGATATATAATTACAGGTTCAAGAAGAAGATATTATTCTGACAAAAATCTCTAAAAGGTGCAATGGGGAAAAACATCTTTAGTCAGCACTTTCAAGGCTAAGTACCAAGGTGAAGTAGCACATACAAAACAACGCATCAATGTTTTTTTGTGTGCGTTACACACATTCTAAAGCAAAACATGTGAACCAAGCGATGGCTATTTCCTTTTCTCAATGCTATATTAACATAATGTTGAGTGTGGCCCTAAAGGAAAAAGGCCGAACTACGCCATTGTCAAGCTAGACTGCCTCAGCCAATTCCTCACATACTATCAATTAAAAAAAATAAGAGGCAACAATATTGGACTATTATGGGAACTAAAGGGAATAGGCTCCTGTGATTCAACAGAGCTTTCATCTACAACTTCAAAGGCCTCTGTTAATCTTCTAACCATCCTTCCAGGTTTAGGGAGAAGGAAATGGGGAGCTTTGACGAATTATCTGCCTCTATTGCTTTCAGTATCACAGCAGAAAAAAATAAACACTCCCACAGAAGAACCAACAAAAACTCTCCAAATCTACACAATGTAGGTGAGTAAAGAGAAGCATTTGCATCATGACAGCAATAAGGATCTCTCTGAATCACAGTTATAAGACAGTGCCTGAGTGAGTCGCTTCTTTCTGTGATGGCAGATTAACACTATTAGTCAGAACATAGCTCTCTACGTCCTATTTTAAAAATCTCTTGCCCAATGATCTAGTTGCTTTATAAGTCATCTATATACATGGTGTATTTGCTTGTAAGTGCAAAATTGAGGAGTTATTGATGGTCACTGACTCTTATTGATGGTTATTCTGAGCTTAATCAACTAACCACCCAAACATATTTAGAGTTAGCTACCAAGTGCTCAGTCCTTGGTCTATGAGTTCTAGAAATCCAAGAGCTCAGGTGAGAAACTAAAGACCCCTCATTCACTCTAAGAAAGGTTCTTCCTCAGCATCCCTGATAACCATTAATCTTTGTCCCAGTGTATTTGACTATTGTATATATTTTATAGAAGTAAAATAATACAATATTAGTCCTTTTGTGTTTAGCTTATTTCATTCATGATAAAATCTTCAAGGTCTGTCCATATGATACTTTATAGCAGAATTTCATCTCATTTTATAGCTGAATAATACTTATATATATACATATATATACATATACATATATATACCACAATTTATTTATTACTTAACCTATTGGGTTGTTTCTACCTTTTTGGATATTGTAACATTGCTGAAATGACTATTAATGCACATCTGCCTGTTTCAGTCTCTGCTTTCAATTCTTCTAGGTATATTCCTAGGAATGGAATTACTCTATGGTAGTTCCAGATTTAACTATTTAAGGAATGACTAAATTTTTTTCCACAATAGCTACACCATTATAAAATCACACTCAAAATGAATCAGGGTTCCAATTTCTCCACATCCCCACCAACACTTATTATTTTCCATTTGTTTTTATCTTGTTTTCGTTTTATCTGGGTGGGTGTGAAATAGTATCTCATAACTTTTATTTGCATACCCCTAGTTCCACCATTCATCTGTCAGTTTGTTATACTATGGTAGCATGTATGTTGCTATACTGAAAGGCATGTTACTGGTATTTTAAATACCAGCAGGGCCATCTATGATGGACATATTTCAGTGGAGCTTCCAGACCAAGACATACTAGGAAAGATATTTATAAATCTATTTCTGAGAAAAATTGATGAGTGATCAGTTTATGAATAGCGGTGCAGCAGCATCTGGCAGTGGAACATCGCCAAAATAATAGCCGCTCTGTGGTGAAGTAGAATTACTTGGTATAGCTCTCCTCTCCATATTCTTTTTATATATGGAATCCATTAAGCATGAAATATAACACAAAAAGATCAATCTCCTAAGTCTTAGTGGGTTAAAATGAACTGGTATTGGCCATTCAGAATCAAATACATATATTGGTCTACTGCACCAGAAATTACAAATTGAAGAGAAATGATATCATATTCATTGTAAAAAGCAACATTCCAAGATTTTTCCTGAAATACAAAACTATCAGTGACAGGATAATATCTATACATTTAGAGAAAAGACCAGTTACTGAGATTATTATACAAATTAATGTATCAATCACTGATGCCAATGATGAAGAAACTGAAGATTTATCAACATCTTCAGTATGAAATTGATCAAATAGGCAATCTAGATGCACTGATGATTACTGGAGATTGGAATATGAAGTTTGGAAACAAAGAAGTATCATTAGTTGGAAAATAAAAGCTTGTTGATGGAAATGAGACTGGAGATCATATGATAGAATTTTGCACGACCAACTACATAGTCATTGCAAATAACTTTTTTCAACAATATAAACAGCATGAGGATCTAACTGGTGTGGAAATACATAATGGAGAAACAGTCAGTACCAGTACAAGGGCCAACTATGGCACAGGCCAACAATTGCTTGTATGCATGTTAAAGTTGGGACTGAAAAAAATTAAAACAAGTCCACAAAAGCCAGTTGTAACCTTGAGTGTATCCCATCTGAATTTAGAGATAATTTCAAGAACAGATTTTACACACTGAACATTAATGATCAAGAGATCAGATAACTTGTGGGATGACCTCAAGAACCTCATGCATGAAGAAAGCAAAATATCATTATCAAGCATGAATTAGTCTGGGTAAACTAGGGAAACAAATCCACAGAAACCCATCTATATAAGAGAGAGTTTTTTTATAAAGGGTAAGTGTTCATTCAGAAAGCATCCCAACCCAGTGCTCTCCAAGCCCATAAGCCCAACATTAGCTCATATGTCCGACACCAATCCACAGAGTCCTCCTCCATCGCACAAAACGCACAACAATGATGCCAACTGCAGGAGGAAAGCCAAGTCAGTGAGTGTGTAAGCATCTCAGCGCTGGCAGGGGTCTCCACAGGGCTGCTCCAGCACCCAGGGCTGCATCAGGGTAGGTCCATGTGGCTCTCCTCATGGATGTCTTGCAGGAAGTGATCCTTGCAAGCTGAAGAAGGGAACTGGCTAAGGCCATCAGAAAGCAAGAGACCCAAGAGTTAGAAAGGCAAGGTTCACAGAGTCATTTATTTCTCCGCCCATCAATTACTCCATGTGTTTATCAGCCAAGGTTGGCACAATAAACCTTAACTATTGCCGGCAGAAAAGAGAGAAATGATCAAAGTAGATGTCAGAAGAGACTGTGAAACTTGTCTTTGAAAATAGAGCAGCTAAGAGTCAAACACAAGATTTCAGGGTGGAAAGGTCTGGCATTAGAAAGCCAAAAGAGAAGAATATATCTGGCATTTTTCCAACCGGAAGGAAAAAAGCTAAAGAAAAAAAATTTAGCTTTGAGTTGCCTTAGTGGCAAAATTTTGAACAATACAGTAAGTATCAAAAGAAAATGTAAGAAATACACAGACTCAATTTACCAAAAAGAATTGGTAAAAGGCCAACTATTTCAGGGAGTATCATAAGATCAAGAACCAGTGGTACTGAAGGGGGAAGTACAAGCTGCACTGAAGGCATTGACAAAATACAAGACTCCAAGAATGGACAGAGTACCCACTGAGGTGTTTCAACAAATACATGCATTGCTGGCAGCTTTCACTCGTCTATGCCAAGAAATTTGTAAGATAGCTACCCAGCCAATCAACTAGAAGAGATTCATAGCTGTGCCCAGTCCAAAAGAGGTGGTCTAACAGAATGTAGAAATGTCATACAGTATTAGTAATATCTCGCTGTAAGTAAAATTAGTCAGAATATAATTTTTAAATGGTTGCAACAGTACAGTAGCAGAGAACTGATGATAATTCAAGCTGGATTCAGAAGAAGATGTAGAATAAGAGATAATTGTTGATGTCGGATGAATCTTGGCAGAAAGTTGAGAATACCAAAGTTTTACTTGTGTTTCATTGACCATGCAAATTCAATTGTGTTCATCATTACACATTACTGATGACATTGCAAAACCTGGAAATACTATAACATTTAGTTGCCCTCATATGGGACCTCTACATAAGTCAAGAACTGAATATGGAACTACTGTCATGATTTAAAATCAGGAAAGGTATATGCCAGTATTGTATCTTTTCACCATACCTATATAATTTGTATTCTGAGAAAATAATCTGAGAAAATGGACTATATGAGAAAGACCATGAAATCAGGGTTGGAGGAAAATTCATCAACAATGGGAGATATGCAGATGATACAACTTGACTTTCTGAAAATGAAAGTGACTTGAAGCATCATACTGATGAAGATCAAACACTGCAGTTTTCAGTACGGATTACACATCAACAGTGAGAAGACAAAAATCTTCATAACTGGACCAATAAGAAACATGATAAACAGAGAAAATACTGAAGTTGTCAAGTATTTCATTTTACCTGTATCCACAATTAACACTCATGAAAGCAGTAGCCAACAACTTAGAGGGTATATTGCAGTGAGCAAATCTGTAAAGATGTTACTTTGAGCACTAAGGTATGCCTAATCCAAACATGGTGTTTTCCATTGCCTCATAAGTATGAGAGAGTTGGACAATGGATAAGGAAGAGTTGCTGCATTTAAACTATGGTATTACCAAAGAATGTTAAATAAGCTATGAACTGCCAAAAGAACAGACAAATCCATGATAGGAGAAGTGCAGCAATAAAGCCCTTTAGAAGGGAGGGAGGATAACAAGACTTCCCCTCACACACTTTGGACCTTTTATCAGGAAGGGAGAGTCCTTGGAGAAGGACATCTTGTTTGTAGAGGGTCAGAGATAAAGAGGAAGACCCTCAAGGGGATGACTGACACTGTTGCTGCAACAATGGGCTCAGACAAGCAAGCATTGTAAATATGGAGCAGGGCCTGGCAGTGTTTTCTTATGGTGTACATAAGCTAGCTATGTGTTGGAACCAATGATCTGGCACTGAACAATAACTGTAACAACAACAGCAGCTATTAGTATTCAGCATTTTTGATGCAATTGTTGACTTTTATAATTGTCTATCATTTCAATTCATTTGGCTAATTTTCATTTGGGCTATGGTTCTTCAGCTGTTGAGTTTTACATATTCTTCGTATGTTCTGAGTCTTTAGCCCTTACGTGAAATATAGTTTTCAAATATTTTATCCCATTCTGCATATTGCCTCTTCTCCTTTTAGTAATGTCCATTGATGTACAGGGGTTTTAATTTGGATGGTGTCCAGCTTATCTATTTTTCTCCTGTTGCTCATTCTTTTAGTGTCACATCTAAGAATCAAAAAACAGTAAAGCAAAAAGAAATGTTAAACAATAAAACTATTCATATTACAAGAAGATTCATAATAGTATTCTTGATGGTGAATATCCCTAGTGCCCTAGAGACAGAGTTATATTGACAAATATATATCCTATCGGAACTAATGGGCTAAAATGTCCCATACTTGAAAATAGACTTGCATTTTCCCAAACAAGAACAACCTTGCGTATTCCATGTTAAAGATGGGAGAGCTTTAAGATAAAAGGAGATTTGTTCCCTGAATTTCCACTTGGAGAAGTGCTAATGAATAAGAAAATACTGTTTTACTAATTTAAGCCCATTATTTCCGAGTTTGTTAGCAGCTAGCATTTACTTTAACCAATAAAGAACTGCACCTAACTTATTTGTCATAGAAATGTAAATCATCTAGCATCTATAATTCCCAAGTGAGAATAGCTCATGATATATTGGGATAAAGGATAGAACTAACAATATAGTTATTGGGATCATTATTAGGCTCACAAGATGGAAAATAATAACAGCAAACAGCAATTCATATCTACCAATGCAACCGTTTTTAACAATTTTTAGGGAAGAAGATTTCCTAAGAGACTCTAGGGCTTAAATAAACCTGATTCTTCTAAGAGAAAACTTATCTAATCAGCTCTGGTGCCTAATCAAGTTATAACATGAAAGAGGGAGACATAACTAGCAAGTGTCTATTACAAGTGTCAGGCATGAATTTAGGTGGATGGTGTCATAAATGAACAGTCTTTGAGGAGAGCTGACACAGCAGTTCTCAGCAGAAAGGCTGCAGGCTGCTAAGGTAGCTGGAGGCTGCAACACTGCAGCTCCCAGTAAGAAGGATGAAGACACAGAGGAGATAATCAGGGGTATAAAAAAAAGAGCCAAGAAGTGCTGTATTAGGAAGAAAGAATGGAGAAGGAAACCTTGTGATTTAGGATTGCAGTTCCCATATTTGAGTTAAGATTTTGTTCTCATTTTGTAGTGATATTGTTTTTGTTTCTTAAATAAGTTCTTTTATTAAGGGAGATAAGTTACTCAGCGTTAGCTGGTTGTAGGCGGGGAAGGTGGCACGTCATAAGTGTGGTGGCAGGAGGTAGACCACTACTACTAAAGTCTCCACTTGACAAACACGAATTCCTGCGCTCCCCCACTTCTTCAGATACAAAAGTGAGTCACACTTTCTAGTTACAGGATCACGGAGACCAAATGAAACAGAGTATCCACCAAGAGTCTTGAGGTCTTCACTCAGTCGCGGCTTCAGGGGAAAATTCACTTCATTTCCCAGACTCCTCTGGGGGATTCAAGAGTCTCTTTTGCCATGCTCCCTGCTCCCGGGCCTCTTTTCCGCGTACTCATTTTCCAGGCATTTTCTCATTTCCCAATAAGGATCATTGCAATGACCGAAAATGTCAGAACGCTGAGGTTTCTGTGGCGCTCCTTCAGCAAGGTCATCAAGGCGGTGCCTTCTTCAGTGTGCAGGCGTGGAGACGAGTCAGGATGCTCCTCTAGAAGATGAAGATCATAGCAGAGCAACTCGCTCACTGCCATCCCCGGAGGCCTGGAGCGGTGTCCTTCGGAGACACAGGATGAAGAGGGCCGCGAGACCAAAGCCGGGCGGCCTGGGCGTAGTGATACTGTTTTAATTCTTGAGGCTTCTCGTCTATGAATGCTTTCTTGACAAAGCAGTGTCTGTCTGATACATGTCTGAATAGGAAATGTTCCTAGCACAGTGTAGACATATAGTAGATTCCCAAATACTAGAAATTAAATAAATGACAAGGATAAAATAGTTAGCAAGATGCTAGGCCTTACTTTTCTAGGACCACCCCCTCCCAAGACAAGAGGGAGGAGTAGCCACATAGTCTTTGGGTCTTTGTAAAAATAAAATCATCCATAGAGCTATCAAATAAATATGTAACACCTCCCCTCCTGTTACACGTAACCAGGAGGTCATCAGTTCAAAACCACTTTCTCTCTGTGGGAGAAGGATAAGGCTTTCTACTACCATAAACAGTTATAGCCTTGGAAACTAACAGGTGCAGGTCTACCCTGTTCTATAGGGTCTTGATGAGTCTGCATCTACTCAATGGCAGTGAGTTCAGTTTTGTTGGATATGTCCGTAAAAGGGAACCTGGTGGCGCTGTCAGATAAGCACAGGACTATTAATCACAAGGTGTGGTAATTACATAATTTCATGTCAACTTGATAAAAAGTATAGGGGTAGAATTTAGCTTGTCAATCAGGTCACAGCTTATAACCTTATTTGGAGGTGCAACCAAGAATAAAAGCTCACAGGAGACCAGCCCCTCTCTCTCTCAGCTTTCTCTCTTTCTCCCTGGAAGTGAGCCACAATCTCTGCTTCACCTTCCTGTTACAAAGACATATTGAGCCATGCTGAGAACTTTGATTGCCCTGGAGATGTTTCCAACTGGATCCACTAGAGTTTGCACCCATTGGGCTGTGATCTTCCTGCATTTTTCATCATTGCATGTGCTTCATGAGTCTGAAGAGGGATTTATGGACTAGTATTGGACTTATGGGCTAATATAGGACTTGTGGACTTGATCTTGACAGGGCTGGGCTGTTTTCTTAATTTATAATTACTTTTTGATATAAAGCTCCATCTTATACATATCTGAGTGTCAATGAATTTGTTTCTCTAGTCAACCCAGTCTAACACACAAGGTCTCTGGTTCACACTCACCAGTCACTCCTCGGGAGAAAAATGAGACTATCTGTCCCCTCAAAAGATCCATAGCCTCAGAAACCCTCAGAATTGGCTCAAAAACAGTGGGTGGGATGTTGCCAGTCTTTTTAGTATCACTGTGGTAGAGAATGAATACACAGTGAATTAATCAGTATTCCACTTGAGTAAGGGAAGTGCAGGGTGCTGTGGGAGCAGAGAGGAGAGGGCTCTGACCTAGCTTAGAGAATCAAGGTTTGTTTTTCAGAAGAATATCATTGAACACCCTCTGTGTGCCAGATATTGTACTAGATCCTAAAACTCTGTTCCTCTTCTAAGGGACACAAGAAGACACATCTAGCCAATAACCTCAAGATAGTAGAGAAGGTGTTGACCAGAATATGTGCTGTGGGAGCACAAGGGAAGTAGCTACCAACTTTAAATGTTGTGTAGAGTGTTTCTCCTGATGTAACCACTCGTTCCACAACACATGGAATCCAGGTCAGATAAACTCCTCAGTAACAGAGATGGGAGTAGAGATTCCAGGAGGGTAGGGAAAAGGTAGGGTGAGGAAGGGAGGAAGGGAGAACAGATGCAGTGATCTATGCATACTGCCCCCAGGGGGTTGAACAACAGAAACATGGGTCAAGGGACACAGAATTGTTGTAAGATATGAAAACAGTAATAATTTATCATTTATCAAGGGGTAATGAGGGTGGGAAGGGGGAGGGAAGGCAAAAAGAGGAGCGGATACCAAGGGCTCAAATAGAAAGACTGTTTATAAAATGATGATGGCAAAATATATACAAATATGCTGCCTACAATTGATGTATGGATTGTTATAAGAGATGTAAGAGCCCCCAATGACATGATAAAAAATAGAATACCATTGCTTGACTCATGCCCACCCGAATCCTCCAGTTAACATCTTTTCTTTTCACCACCTTAAAGGGGTTTTGTGACCAGAATTACCCAATGCAATGTGTGAATAAATCGTAATGATCTATTATTTATGTACTCCACTTAGTTTTACAGATGAGCAAACTGATTAAGACCCAAATGGTAGGTAATAGGAAGACTGGAACTATAACATGGGCTCTTCAATCAATTATTAAGAAATAAGACAGGCCAATGTAGGAATTACAGATTCCTTACAAGGATAAAAGATAGATTAAGAGTGAAAATTTGGGGCACTTAGGTAAGGATCCACCACTTTTCGATCGGTGCGTCATACTGTCCTGGCATGTAAGTTGCTGTGATGCTGAAGCTATGGCATTGGTATTGCAAACATTAGCAGGGCCACCCAAGATGAACATGGTTCAGCAAAGCTTCTGACTGAGAGCATACTGTGAAGAAGGAATAGGCTGTCCACTTCAGAGGAATTAGCTACTGAAAATTTTATGGATGATATTGAAATATTGTCTGTTACTGAAACTCTCATGAATAGAAGAAGAACACTCTCGAGGTTAGTGCCAGAAGATGAGCCCACAGGCACTCGAATCACGACTGAGGAATGCTGCCTTCTCAAAACAGGGTCCGCTATGATGATACACATGGAGGGAAATCGTTGGGGGTGAAGTCTTCAAGGTCTTCATTTGCTAATGGGTTACAACTTAAAATGAGGAGGGAAACAGCTGCAATACACAAATAATCATTGGAACCTTGAATGTACAAAGCATGGATATAGGAAAACTAGAAGTAGTGAAAAATGAAACAGAACACATAAAGATTGATAGTCTGTGCATTGGCTGTTTTAAGCGGGGATATCGTCCTCAAGGCTTGGTAGGACAATATGAACTCCACTCTCTCTTCCTCCCCCTTCATTTGCTCCCGTGTGCTCTGATCAGACATGTCCCTCTCCCCAAGCTGTAGCTTCAGTGCTGTCCTCTGAAGTGAATTCTTCTAGGGGCAGGGGCGGTTGTCCACATAGTTGGGATTGGGGCAGGGCCCTCAGACCCCTCGACTGGCTCCCTCCTCCATGCTGGCATACTGCATTCACATTCCAGAACACCGGGTTTAAGTCTGGTCCCTCTTTCCCTGTGGAGATATAAACAATACCCTCCCCTTGGGTGTGTTAGTGCCCTGTTCCCCCACTACACATTTCTATCTCTCCCACCACCTCCTTTTTAGTTGGATACCATATGCACCCCTTGATTTGGTCTGGTCCCTACTATAGTACAGGATTTCACCCCAGGAATGTTTGTATACAGTAGCTTTTTCCTTATGTCCCTTTTGCATTGTTTTAAACTTACCTCAGTGGACTCATATTGCACTGGTCCTTTTGCGCTTGGCTTACTTTACTTAGCATAATTTCCTCCAGTTCTTCCCATGAAGTGATATGCTTCATGCATTCATCACTGCTTTTTAGGGCTGCGTAGTACTCCATAGTATATACGTACCACAGTTTTTTAATCCATTTGTCTGTAGATGGAAATTTGTGTTGTTTCCAACTCCTTGCAATTGTAAAATGTGTCACGATGAACATTGGAGCACAGATGTCTGGCTGTGGTTTCTTTCTTGCCTCTTCTGAGTATATGCCCAGTAGGGGGATTACTGGGTCGTATGGTAGCTCAATTTCCATCTGTTTAAGAGATTGCCAAATCTATTTCCATAGTGGCTGTACATACCTACAGGTCCACCAGCAGTGGATGACACTTCCTATCTAACCACAGCCACTCCAACACTGGTTACTCTCTAATTGTTTAAATTGGGCTATCTTTGAGGGTGTTATGTGGTATCTCAAATTTGTTTTAATTTGCATTTCTCTTATGGATAATGATCAGGAACATTTTCTCATATGTTTATTGGTCATTTGGTTTTCTGCCTCTGTGAAACTTCTCTGTTCAGGTCTTTTACCCACCTCCTCAGTGGGCAGTTAGTTTTTCTCTTATTGTAAGCTTGCAAAGTATTGTAGATTTTAGTAATAAGGCCTTTGTTGGATGTGTCATTGCTAAAGATGTTTTCCCAATCGGTGGGCTCTCTTATTACTCTCTTGGTGAATTCTTTTGACATACACAAGTGATTTATCTTTAGTATATCCCACTTGTCTTTTTGTGATGTCACTCACTGACCCATGCCTCTGTGGGGGATACCACTGGAGACTCGGGGTCAGGATTGACGCAGTCTGACTCCACCACACTGAGGCTAAATACTAAGGGTGTGCGGCAGAGCAGCAGAGGGAGCAGAGCAACGAGGTCCTGAGGGAGTGCAAAGGATAAATTTTGGGGCCAGGGCATGGCACTCATTGGACTTGACTGGCGGACACTCCTAGAAGTCAACAAATAGACTTTTGTCTATTTACAGGTTTTTCTTTCTTTCTTTCTTTCTTTCTTTCTTTCTTTATGGTCATTAGGAATTTTTTTGTTGTCTTTGTGGTGTTTTCTTTTGTCATTTTGTCTTGTTATGTCTTGTTTTTTTGTGCATATTATTATCTCTGCAGGTCTATCTAGATAAGATAGGCTGGATGAAGAGTCTGGAGGAGAAAACAATGGGACCAATGGTTCCAGAGGGACATTGTAGAGGGGGAAGCGGGAGAAAGGAGGTGATGTTGACCAACCTAGGGACAAGGGAACATCAAGTAATCCAAAAGTAGTGGCATGGAGGGTGTGAGAGGCCTTGTGGAGATTCAGCAAGGCAATGTAACCGAGAGGAATTACTGAAACCCAAATGAAGGCTGAGCATGATAGTGGGACAAGAGGAAAGTAAAATGAAATAGAGGAAAGAACTAGGAGGCAAAGGGTATTTATAGAGGTCTAAATACAGGCATGTACACATGTAAATATATTTATATATGATGATGGGGAAATAGCTCTACATGCATATATTTATGGGCTTAGTATTAAGGCAGCAGATGGACATTGAGCCTCCACCCAAGTACTTCCTCAGTGCAAGGACACTTTGTTCTATTAAATTGGTGCATTAAACACTAATGACAGACTCCAACAGTATTAGCTGTCAGATGACATCAAAAACATCATACATGAAGGAAGGAAAATTTCATTAACAGGGAATCCAGGGTGGATGATACCTTCAGGACCAAGGGCGTGAGGGAAGATGCTGGGAGAGTGGAGGGTGAGTGGGTTGGAAAGGGGGAACTGATTACAAGGAGCCACATGTGACCTCTTCCCTGGGAGAGGGACAGCAGAGAAGGGGGGAAGGGAGACCCCGAATAGGGCAATATATGACAAAATAACGAGGTATAAATTACCAAGGGCTTATGAGGGAGGGGGGAAAGGGGAGGGAGGGGGGGAAAAAAAGAGGACCTGATGCAAGGGGCTTAAGTGGAGAGCAAATGCCTTGAGAATGATTGGGGCAGAGAATGTATGGATGTGCTTTATACAATTGATGTATGTATATGTATGGATTGTGGTAAGAGTTGTTGGAGTCCCTAATAAAATGTAAAAGAAGAAAAGAGAAAAAAATGATTAGGGCAAAGACTGTACAGATGTGCTTTATACAATTGATGTATGTATATGTATGAACTGTGAAAAGAATTGTATCAGCCCCAATAAATTGTTTAAAAAAAATAAAAAATAAAAAAAAATAAAAAGATAAGAAATGAAATATCAAAATCGATGTCAGAATAGACTGAAACTTGTTCTTAACCATAGAGTAGCTAAGACACATGAACGAAATGACAAAGTAAAAGAGATGAGTAGAAAATTTCAAAGGGCACCTTGAGAAGACAAAGTAAAGTATTAAAATGAAGTGTGCAAAGACCTGGTATTAGTAAACCAAAAAGGAAGAACATGTTCAGTATATTTAAACTGAAACAACTCAAGAAAAAAAATCAAGCCTCAAGTTGCAGTATTTGTCTATGGACAAAATACTGAATGATACAGGAAGCATCCGAAGAAAGTGGAAAGAATACACGGAGTCACTGTGCAACAAAGAACTTATGGACAAGCAACTGTTTTAAGAGGTAGCATGTGATCAAGGACCTATGATACTGAAAGAAGTTCAAGCTGTACTGAAAGCTTTAGTCAAAAGCAAGACTTCAAGAATTGATGGGATACCAATTGAAACATTTCTACAGTTAATGAAACACTGGAAGCACTCACTCATCTATGCAAAGAAATTTGTAAGACAGCAACTTAGCCAACTGACTGGAAGAAATTCATATTTGTACCTATTTCAAAGAAAATTAACCCAACAAAATGCTCAAATTGTAGAACAATATCAATGATAGCATATTCAAGTACAACGCTGTACGGTTGCAGCAGTACATTGATAGGGAGTTGCCAGAGGTTCAGTCAAGTTCAGAAGAGGATGTGAAAAAAGGGTTATCATCAGCGATGTCTGATGATTGATCTTGGTTGGAAGCAGAGAATACCAGAAAAAAATATTTACTTATTTTTTATTGACTATTCTAAGGCATTCAACTGTGTGGCTCATAACAGTTTGTGTTGAGAAGAATTGGAATTCCAGAACACTTCATTGAGCTTATGGGGAATTTCTACATGGATCAAGAGACAATTATACAAACAGAATACATGTTCAATCTGTATTCTGAGTAAATCATCAGAGATGTTGGATAATACGAAGAATGTGGCATCAGGATTGGAGGAAGGTTTATTAACAACCTGCATTATGCGACCGACACAACCTTACTTGCTGAAAGTGAAGACTCGAAGCACATGCTGATGAGTGATGGCTCCAGTGTAGATTAAAACTCAGTGTAAAGAAAACAAAAATCCTCACATCTGGACCAACAGATAGCATCATGGTAAACAGAAAAGATTGAAGTGGTCAAAAATTTCTTCGTGCTTGGATCCACAATTAATGTTTATGGAAATAGCATCAAGAGATCATGACATTGGAAAAATCTCCTGCCCAGGACCTCTTTACAATATTGAAAAGCAAGGATGTTATTTTGAGGACTAAGGTGTGCCTGACCCAAGCCATGGTATTTTCAGTTGCTTCATTATGTATGTGAAAGCTAGACATTGAATAAAGGAGCCTGAAGAGAAGTCAATGCATTTGAACCATGGTGATGATGGATAATATTTAAAGTACCATGGACAGCCAAAAGAACAAGCTAACGCAAAAGGAGTATAACCAGGATGTTCCGTAAAGACAAGAAGGAGGAGACTTTGTATCATGTATTTTTTTGGATATGTTATCAGGAGAGACCAGTTCCTGGAGAAGCACATCATAGGTGGTCACATGGAGGGGCAATGAAAAAGAGGAAGACCCTTGGACAAGATGACTTGACACAGTGGCTGCAACAATGGGCTCTAACATAAAAATAATTGTGAAGACGGCACAGGACCAGGCAGTGTTTTGTTCTGTTGAATACTGGGTCATTATCAGTCAGAACTGACTGTATGGCATCTAACAACAACATCAAGGGATGGAGTTCTGGTGGGGCTGTCAGTTAGTGCTGGACTGCTAACTGCAAGGTCAGCAGTTCCAATCCACCAGAGCTCCACAGGAGAAAAATTAGACTATCTGCTTCCATAAAGATTCACAGCTTCAGAAACCCAAAGAGGCAGTTCTACTCTGTCCTATGCAAGGCTTCTTAAACGTTTTTCTTATGGCCTCTTTTCCTCCAAGAAATTTGCACCATGGGAAAACAGTGCCATAAACACCAGGGATTCATTGTGCTTTTGATTTTGCATTAATTTTTGTTGTTGAAAATTCAGAGACCCTTTACTCTTGCTAAAAATTTTAGATGCCCACATTCATTTGCATGAACCCATATAAGGTTAAGACTCAAAGTTTAAGAAGCTTTGCTATGAATCACGCTTGACTTGATGTTTGGAAGTTTTGTATTTGACCATCCTCATTTAGAATCCTCCCTCCAGTAAAAACCCTAGAGAATAACTGGATTTGATTTCCCGGTTTCCTTACAATCCCCTATATCCACTCATATCAACCACCACCATCTCCAGCTTGAAGGAAACACAAAACAAAAGCATTGAACAGCTCTCCTTGGGAGCAATCGTATTGACTTACACTGAAACGTGACATGTGAGTAATGACAGATGCTCTAAAATAATGAGAAGTAGCCCTTCTTTTAAACTAGGTTATTTCCCCTTAGTTCCTATGGACCAAACACCACTGTATTTATACTGATAAACTGGGTACCTTCTTGAGAACTGATTAACAAATACAATGCCTGAGAGCCTTTTTCACTTAGAAGGGTTGTGTTACACAATGAGATGAAGGAAAAAATATTGATTTTTCCTAGACAGTAGAGGAGGCAGGGTGGTGGGTGGGAAGAGAAGGGACCTATCCGCAACAGGCATCACTTGAAGTAGGTAAACAAAAAGCTGCTAGGAGGAGGCATTGCCTGACCTATGTCTGTGGACCTCCAAACCCTCTGGAGGTTGTCAGAAGATAGTGAGAAAGGACTTGAGAAATTCAGACCTGAGAAATAAAAGGAAAGGACCATCATATCCACAATGTTTCTTTACTCTCACATTCTAGTGTCTGACATAAGGAGTGTCCAAGCCTGAGTACATAACATTATCTCTCTGAGACAAAGAACAATTGGCACACTGGAATAATAGAGCTCTTAAAAATTGTAACAAGCTGAGTTGCCAAAGGGACTAGGTATAAGGCATCATGCAAAAGATATATATATATATGTATATATATGTGTATATGTATATATGTTTATATATATACCATATTGAATGAAGGGGGAAGTGAAGAGTGGAGACCCAAGGCCCAAGTGTCGGCCACTGGAGATCCCCTCATAGAGGGGTTTAGGAGAGGAGATGGGTCAGTCAGGGTGCGAGGTAGTACCGATGAAGAACACAGCTTTCCCCCAGATCCTGGATGCTTCCTCCCCCCAACTACCATGATCCGAATTCTACCTTGCAGGACTGGATAGGGCAGAGGTTGTACACTGGTGCATATGGGGGCTGGAGGCACAGGGAATCCAGGGTGGATGATACCTTCAGGACCAAGGGTGTGAGGGGCGATGCTGGGAGAGTGGAGGGTGAGTGGGTTGGAAAGGGGGAACTGATTACAACGATCCACATGTGACCTCCTCCCTGGGAGATGGACGGCAGAGAAGGGGGAGAAGGGAGACTCTGGATAGGGCAAGATATGACAAAATAACAATGTATAAATTACCAAGGGCAATTACCAAGGGCACATGAGGGAGGGGGAAGTGGGGAGGGAGGGGGAAAAAAGAGGACCTGAGGCAAAGGGCTTAAGTGGAGAGCAAATGCTATGAGAATGGGGCAGGGAATGTGCGGATGTGCTTTATACAATTGATGTATGTATATGTATGGATTGTGGTAAGAGTTGTATGAGCCCCTAATAAAATGTAAAAAAAGAAAAGAGGAAAAAAAACAAAAAAATCGTAACAAGTAAATGCTGACAAACATGACTTCAAAACTCATGTTGGTATTCTGCTGTTGTGTGCTCTTGAGTCGATTCAGACTCATAGAGACCCTGCTGGACAGAGTTGAATTGCCCACATAGGGTTTCCAAGGCTGTAATCTTTATGGGAGCAGATGTGCCAGGCTCTCCCACAGAGCCCCTGGTGGGTCTGAAAGGCCAAGAGTTTAACCATTATGTTACTATGACTCCTTCAAAACCCACAGCCATTAAATTTCAACCCCCTTCAAAAATGTTGCAAGCATTCCATTGAGTAATGTTTTTTATCTCGATTCACATATTCAAACAGAATACTAAAAACATGATTACATGTTGTTTTTTTTATTGATACCCTTGTCTTACTTCCAAATTCAGCCAGTATGAAACCAGATAAAACATGAGCTGGTAGGGAACAGTGAGAGAATCATTTATTTCCTCAAAAGAAAGGTTTTAGAGGACCCTTTATGACTAAATTTGCACAGACACCTTTCCCCTTCAAACTCACACAGTGCTTGGGATTCTTTTTCACCTAGATGAGAGAAAATGGTTTTGAAAGTGCTGCGTTTAATTGATTTGCAGCCACACTAACTCAACCCCAGAGACTCCAATTACATATCCCATCATATTCCAGGACAGCGGGAAGCAGACCTACCCCCGGAGATTTGTAGATAGGTTTCGCAGTCAAGTACTACGATTAACCCAAAGCTCTTCCTTTGAGAGAAATGAAGGACACCATAGTTCTCTCATTCTTTATGCAGGATTAAGAAATCTGACTCTATTAGTAAGGTGATGCAGCAGCTAGGACATGGAATTCTGAAGAAGTCAAATGAGTGGTTAAAATGTTTTCTCAGTTTATTTATTCAAGTGTGCTAATGAAGGAAAATATGGTAGGTCATGTTTTCTCTTTTACAGGCAATATGTTAATACATCTGGAGCAGCCACACATAGACCTCAGATAGACCAAGCACTAACACCAGGTTGTGTATTAATTTTTAGGAGCTTGGAAAGCTGCACGCATTTTTGAGTGCCTTCAAGCATATTAGACTGGCTTCACACAAAGGAAAATAAGGCTGGTCAATGGCAGAAAAATAATTATGTTAATTTAAGCAGCCTGGAAGTGAATCATCCACCCCAACAACCCAGATTGATTTAATGCCCTTTGGACAATATGACTCAGTCCTTTTCTGGGGGCCTAAGGGACAATCACCATCATATTTAGGTCCTATTCACACTCCTCTTTGTTTCCTCATGAACCAAAAACATCAATGGTCTTCCGTAATTCAGCCTGATACTCAGCCTGATTTTAGTTACTGAGCCCCTATGCGAAAAGCTCAGCCCTTAAGGCAAAACTCAAGGCTGCAAACCTCTTCTAATTGCCCTCCTTGATAACTGATAGTGAGTAAGAAAGGTAGCAAGGACAAGGTCAGTGTGAACCAGAGAAATTTCTAAATCATAAGATAATTTAAAAGACACAGATTTTTTCACTCTCAGATATATGCAATACAATCTGGACCTGCGGGGCTTCCAAGAAATATCCCAGAGTGACTCTTAATGAACAATTCAGAATTCTTTCTAGTCATTGCATCAGTTATTGCTCTGTGAAAGGATCATTGCTATATAAAGGGAAGTTTTGGGTTAGGTCAGGTTCTCTAGAGAAACAAAAGCACTGACGCTTGCATAGTGCATATAAACAGAGACGTTTATATGAAAAAGTGGCTCATGCAGTTAAGTTCAGTTTGTCAGTTATTACATGGAGGGTTTGTCTGGACTCTCAATACTCCCTAGGGCTGAGAAGCCAGGATGCCAGGAATCCAGGAATCTAGGAGACCAAAGGCCAGAAATGGATCAGCAGATCAGATGATATGGCTGGATCGAAAGGCACATACACCAAGAGATCAGGTGCAGGATTAAGACCAGCAGGAAGGAGGAGAGGCAGAGCCAGTTCTCCACAATGTGTTTAATAGGCATTAAATAGGCCTCACCCCCAAAGAGCAATCATCAAGCTATGACCTGTACCTTATCGGGGAGACCTTACTACTGAGGATCCTGGTCTAGCTGAGTTGACACAAAATCTATCAAAAGTTTCTAAAGTATTTGTGCACACTTATAATAGTTTAAACGGGTAGAACTCTACTGTAGTGGGTTAGGAGACCACGAGGGTAGGTAGAAGGTGGGGAAAGAGGAGAGGAAAGGGGAACCAATTGCAATGATCAACGCATAACCACCCCGCCCCAACGTAGGGGGAGGAAAAAGAAACATGAGTAAAGGAAGACAGAGGTTGGCATAAGATATGAAAATAATAATAATTTACAATTCATCAAGGGATCATGTGGGTGGGAGGGGGCAGGGAGGGAAAAAAGAGGAGCTGATACCAAGGGCTCAGATAGAATGTAAATGCTTAGAAAATGATGATGACGACATATGTACAAATATGCTTGATACAAATATAAAATGATTTGTTATAAGAGCTGTCAGATATGCCAATAAAATGATCTTAAAAAATAAAACAAAATCAAAAACCACCAACCATTTCACAGGAGAAAGATGAGACATTCTACTCCCTAAAGATTTAGTCTCAGAAACCCACAGGGCCAGTTCTATTCTGTTCTATAGGGTTGCTATGAGTCAGAATCAGCTTTATGGCAGTGAGTTTATGATCATTTAAAGTCTTAAGGGCAATAAAAAGCTTATATATGAAATTAAAATTAGACTCACTAATATTGGTACACTGGGTTGAAGTCTGGTCCCTCCCTCTCCTGTGGAAATATAAGCAATACCCTCCCCTTGTGAGGTTAGTGCCCTGTGCCACTGCTACCCCTGTGTTTTTCCCCTTTCTTTTCCCCTCCTTTTAAGTTGGCTGCCATATGTATCCCTGGATTGGGTCTGGCCCTTGTCATGGTACCTGAACCTTACCTCAGGAATATATGTATATAGTAACTTTTCCCATATGCCCCTTTTTCATTTTTAAGCTTACCTCAGCACATGCATGTTGTACTTGTCCTTTTATGCTTGGCTTACTTCATTTAGCATCATTTCCTCCAGTTCTTCCCATGAGGCGATATGCTTCATGCATTCATCACTTCTTGTTAGCGATGTGTAGTACTCCATTGTATACATGTACCAGTTTTTTAATCCATTCGTCTGTAGATGGAAATTTGGTTGTTTCCAATTCCTTGTGATTATAAACAAGGCCACAATGAACTTTGGAGCACAGATGTCTGGCCATGGTTTGTTTCTTGCCTCATCTGTGTCTATGCCCAATAGGGGGATTGCTGAGTCATATGGTAGCTCAATTTCCATCTGTTTTAGATATTGCCAAATTGATTTCCATAGTGGCTGTACATACCTACAGGTCCACAAGCAGTCGAGGTATTCTCACTGATTTGTATGTTTAAAAGGATGCAAAAGAGTGCAAAAAGATCATGTGTTTTTGAAAATGTTACTGCACAAAGGGAAGTTTTGTATCAGTCCTCTGGGTTCATACAAATTGGAACTTAATGGGATTAACACTGGAGATTTGACTCTTAATTTTTTTAATTTATGCTTTCAGACCCTTGCACTTCAATCTCTCATACTTAGCCTATCTATATTTAAGCTAGAGGCAAGGTTAATTGAGTTCCAGTGGAGCCATATTTTGTTCTGCTTCTAGTGAAATTATCCAGGTAACCCTGAGAGACAGCACAGAGAAGATATCATCCCAGGAGATGATGGACTAGCTTTGAAAGACAAAGCCTGTTTTGATGGCATCACCTGCTCTCAAGCTTCCCACTTTCAGAGGGATTTGGTATGGAGTGAAATGGTCCTACATTCTTCTCTTACTTTGGTTCAGTCAACCACTATCATAAGCAGGCCACTTTCTCCTGACCAGAAAACACCCAACAAGATGGAGAACTCATTGGAGACTGGTTTCAGTTCATTGCTTTCTCTAATGAAGGAAAGAATTTTTTTTTGAAGCCCTGAGGTACCTTGAAGACTGGGGCAATGGTTGAATCAGCATATTTCCCATTTGCCTTTGTTCCACTCAACATCGTGGAGGAAATGGGAAGGGCTTGGCAGTGAGGCTTGGAAATCCTCCTTTGTGAGATCTTTTAATTTCACTAAGAGATTATGTTCCAGGCAGAAAGTAAAAGCTCCTATAAACTCATTGTCCTCTCCCCATGACAAAGCAAATTAATTCTAGAAGGAAGATACTTTAAACAGTGAATCCCATACAAGTCACACGGTAAGCTTTCTCAAGACATCTGAACTGTAATTTTTTAAAAAAGAGGTTGGATAAAATGTCTGCTACAGTTAGTTACTTGGAATAACTAGCATAGTCACAAATCTCTCCTCATCTCCATGGAGACAGCTAACCCTAGCAACTATCTAAACACTAAGCTACATACCATAGAAAAATACTATGGATAAAGACAAAAACAGGTCTAATCAACTAAGACTACAATCATACTATGACACAATGTATTCTATGACCATGCCTAGCTTTAATTTTATTTTTACACTCATTAGATGAATTTCCTCCCCTTTAAGTAGATTCCAGACTACAAAAAGGAGTCTTAATTTCAAAGACTCAAGATGATTGAATTGACCTTAATGTTCAAGAGGGAAATTGCTTCAAAGACAGCCTTTGACGTGCAGGATCATATTGTTTGACACACATTTTGGACACTTATTATGCACTACTATTCCAAAATGTACTATGTGGTAGGTAATGTGCATGGCACTTTAAAATTTTCAAAAAACCCTACCTGCAATTTTTTTCACAACTGTTGCTAGATTTGATCCTCTAGTACAGATAGCAAAGAAATGTTCACCAATCATATCCTATAGATAAGGCACTGAAAACTCTAAGAAGTAGGAAACATTATCCAAGGTTACATAGGAACAAATTAATAGATCCAGAATTTGGACCGTGGCATCTTGGCACCAAGTCTTATTTTAGTTTCAACTGTAGCCCTCAAAAGGAGCCCTGGTTGTATAGTAATTTAAGCATTGGGCTGCTAAGCTGAAGGTCTTTGGCTTAAACCTACCAGCTTCTCCATGGTAGAAAGACAAGGCTTCTTACTTCCATCAAGAGTTACACTCTCAGAAACCCCCAGGGGTAGGTCTATCTACTCAGCCCTTATAGGGTCACTGTGAGTTGGAATCAATGGGATGTCAGTGGGTACTGCCATCATGTTGAGTGAGACCTCATACGGTGTTTCTGAGCCTGCCAATCTATAAGAGAGCAGATAACTTCCTTTTCCTCCCATGGAGAGACTAGTGAGTTTGACCTTTCAGTGTGCAGTTTAATGTCTACCCTACAGTACCCAAACACCAAGGCCAGGTATATTACTCCATGATGTGGCCATACTAACATGTACTTGGTAAACTGACTCAGCATGACTCCCAAGAGTCTTCATTCTGGCTATAAATCCTAAGCAATAACCCTTATTGCTGGTTTTCTATTTCTGAAATTTTACCAAGCTCTACATTTATACACTGAGTCAAAATTGATTTGATGGCAGTAAGTTTAGTGGTTTAATTTTTTATGCTTAAGATAAGGATCCCTGCCGGTCCTAATACCAACTATGTGGACCACCCCACCCCCTCAGAAGAAAGCAATTCAGAGGACAGCACTGGGGCTACAGCTTCGGGAGAGGGGCACGTTGGATTAGAGAACACGGAAGAAACGCAAAGGGATGGAGAGGGAGGAGAGGACATCCTGGCCCACTAAATCCCAAGGATGATGTTCCTGCTGGGAGCAGACAACTCACAGGGATGACCGTAGGGCTGGCCCCAACATGGGACACAGTGTCCCTCACTGAACCATGATGCTTCGGGGGACAGCACTGAAGACACAGTGAGGGAAGAGTGCACAGTCTGGCTCCATCATGCTGGGGCGAGGCACTGAGGGCAGGTAGAAGAGCAGCAGGAGAATCAGAGTGATGAAAACCCCTGGGAATACCAAAAATAGACTTGGGTAGACAGAGTGTGGCACCCCATCAGACTCAACGTGAAAACACTTGTAAAGGTCAACAAACAGGCCTTGAAATACGTATAGGCTTTTCCATTTTTGTCAGTGACTTTCTTTTTGTTATTTTGTTCGTGCTTTCTGCTGTTGTTATTGTTTTATTGGCTTTGACTTCCTTTGTTGTTTTATTTGGCTTTGCCTAGTTTTTGCACTTATTAATGTATCTGCATGTCTATCTAGATAAGACAGGTGGGATAAATAATTCGGAGATGAAAAGAATGGGCCCAATGATTCCAGGGGGATACAGGAAAAGGGAAGGTGAGAGAAAGGAAGGAGGGGTGGGCAACTCAGGAACAAGGGAAAAACAAGTGAACTAAAATCAATGGAAGGACAGTCGTAGGATGTCTTAGTGGGGCTCAATCAAGGGCAATGTAGCAGTGGGGAATTACTAAACCAGAATGAAAGCCGAACATGATGGTAGGACAAGAGGGAAGTAAAAAGGAAATAGAGGAAAGAACCAGGAGGCAAAGGGCATTTATAGAGGCCTAAATACAGGCATGTACATATATAAATATATATAAATGAGAGGGGAATAGAACCATGTACTCATATCTAAGAATTAAGTTTGCAGATAGATATTGGGCCTCAATTCAAGTACTCCCTTAACACAAGAACACTTTGTTTTAACAATCCGGCATTCTGTGATGCTCACCTTCCCGACACGATTGCTGAAGATAAAATGGTTGCATAAGCGAATGTGGTGAAGAAAGCTGATGGTACCCGGCTATCAAAAGATATAGTGTCTAGGGTCTTAAGGGTTTGAAGATAAACAAGCGGCCATCTAGCTAGGAAGCAACAAAGCCCACATGGAAAAAGCACATCATCCTGTGTGATCATGAGGTTTCGATGGGATTAGGTATCAGGCATCTAAGACACAGAATAAAACCATACCCAAGGTGAATGAGGGAGGGAAGCATGGAGTGGAGACATAATACTCATCTGTAGACAATTGGACATCCGCTCACAGAGGGGTCACAGGGAAGAGATGAGCCAGTCAGGGTGCAGTAGAGCACCGATGAGGCACACAACTTTCCTCTAGCTCTTTGGTGCTTATTTCCCCCCCACTATCATGACCTCAATTTTACCTTACAAATCAGATTAGATCAGAGCATGCACACTGCTACAGATAAGAGCCTGCAACACAGAGAATCCAGGATAGATAAACCCATCAGGGCCAACAATGAAAGTAGAGATCCCAGGGGGATTAGGGGAGGGTGGGGGGAGAAAGGGGGAATTGATCGCAAAGATCAAACTAGAACCCCCTCTCAGGGGACAAATAATGGAAAAGTGGGTGAGGAGCGATGGAGGACAATGTAAGATATGGAACAAATAATCTACAATTTATCAAGGGTGTGTGAGGGAAGGCAGGTAGGGGATGGAGGGGGAAGAAATGGGGAGCTTATATCAGGGGCTCAAGTGGGAAGAGAATGCTTTGAAAATGATGATGGCGATATATGTGTAAATGTGCTTGACACATTGGAGGAATGTATGGATTGTGATAAGAGATGTAAGAGCCCCCAATAAAAGTATTTTTTTTTAAGATAAGGAGCTCTGGTGATGTTGGGTAGGTGTTGGGCTGCTGACTGCAAGGTAGGAAATTTAAAGCCAGCACCTGCTCTGTGAGTAAGCAATGATGATACCTGCTCTGGGAAAATTGACAGCTGGAAGTCGTACATAGGTCACTGTGGGGCAGAATTGACTCAGTGACAGTGTTGTGCTTGCGGGGGAGGGGGTAAGCAGGTGAGAGGGAATACTTAGGATACTGCATTCCTGTTTGTATATTACACATCTAAATATGTTTAATCTTCTCATGGTCCTGAAAATGGATTTTCCTGTTCTACTGCTTGTTTCTCCTGTTTCATAGCTACCATTCAATTCAGCCCTTGTGCACTAGGGCAAGAAGTGGGGTTATTTACCCATAAACCTTCTTGGAGTTCTTCCTAAACAATTTAACCAGTTGCAGTTATGTCCATTCTGACTCCTGGCAACCCTGCGTATGTCAGAGTAGAGCTGTGCTGATTTTTTTTTTTTGGAAGTAGATTGCCAGGCCTTTGTTCTGAGGTTTCTCTGGGTAATCTGTGTTTTTTTATCACTTTATTGGGGGCTTGTACAACTCTTATCACAATCCATATATGCATTCATTGTGTCAAGCACATTTGTGCACATTTTGCCATCATCATTCTCAAAACATTTGCTTTCTACTTGAGCCATTGGTATAAGCTCCTCATTTTTTTCTGCTCCCTCCCCACCCTCCTTCCCTCACAAACCCTTGATAATTCATAAATTATTATTATTTTGTCATGCCTTATATTATCCAATGTTTCCCTTCACCCACTTTTCTGTTGTGTGCCCCCCAGGGAAGGAGTTATATGTAGAACATTGTGATGAGTTCCTCCTTTCTCCTTCTCCTTCCCCTTCCCCTCCTCATATTGCTACTCTCAATATTGGTCCGGAGGGGTTTATCTGTCCTGGATTCCCTATGTTCCCAGTTCCTATCTGTACCAGTGTACATCCTCTGGTCTAGCCTATGTGTAAGGTAGAATTGGGATTATGATAGTGGCAGTGGGGCGGGGAGCATTAAAGAACTAGAGGAAAGTTGTATGTTTCATCAGTGCTATGCTGTACCCTGACTGGCTCATCTCCTCCCCACGACCTTTCTGTAAGGGGATGTCCAGTTGCCTACAGATGGGCTTTTGGTCTCCACTCCATACTCCCCTCTCATTCACAATGCTATGATTTTTTTCTTTGATGCCTGATATCTGATCCTATCAACACCTCATGATCACACAGGCTGGCTTCTTCCATGTGGACTTTGTTGCTTCTCAGCTAGATAGATGCTTGTTTATCTTCAAGCCTTTAAGACCCCAGACACTATCTCTTTTGATAGCTGGGCACCATCAACTTTATTCACCCCATTTGCTTATGCTTTGTCTTCAGCGACCATGTTGGGAAAGTGATCATGGAATGCCAGTTTAATAGAACAAATTGTTCTTGCATTGAGGGTGTATGCCCATCTGCTACCTTAATAGTAAACCTATCAGTATATGCACGTAGATCTATTTCCCCATTGGCATATATAAATATATTTACATATGTACATGCCTGTATTTAAACCTCTGTAACTCTGGGTAGTCTTGAGCCTTCAACCTTTCTGTTAGCAGCTAAACATGTTAACTATTGAAACTACCCAGGTATTTCCACCTAAACTACTGTCTACTACCTTAATCCTGTTTCATTAGGAACACTTTAAAGTAAGCAAATTCCTAAACTCTTTGTTGCCCTGTCTTACTCTGAGCCAGAGGGGAGAAGATGCTCTGATTGGTTCCCTGTTTGTTGGACCCTGTGATCTCTTGTAATATGCAGTTCCTCTCCATGACCGTCCAGGTAGTTTAGTCAGACATTTTAACTGAAATCTTCTTTGCCATGCCAAAATCACCTAGTGCTTAGCTGCTAATTAAAAGATTGGTGATTTGAATCCACTCAGTGGCTCTGTTGGAGAAAAATCTAGCAATCTGCTTCCGTAAAGATGACAGCCTAAAATCCTTATGAGGATATTCTACTGTGTCACACGGGGTCTGCATGGGCTGGAATCAGCTTGCCAGCACCCAACAGCAATAGTTCTGTACAGTCTGTCTGGTTACTCTCAAAACTACCTTTTTCATACAGCACATGACTCTGAAGACAATACTTTGTGGCCACGAAACTGAACTGCAGTCTCTGTAGGAGAGGATAAAGAAAAAACCGTATCCACTGTTATTTAGTCAATTCAAACTCACAGTGACACTGAAGGACAGGGTAGAACTTCCCCGTAGGCTTTTTCAAGATTGTTATCTTTACAGAAGCAGACTGCCACATCTTTTGCCATGGAGAAGCTGGTGGCTTTGAACTGCCAACTTTTCAGTTAGCAGCTGAGCTCTTAACTTCTGCAAAGTCAGGGCTCCTTGGAGGAAAGAATACAGAGATCCTATTTAAGCACCCTTTTCTTTTGACTCAAAGATCCCCCCTGGAAATTGGTTCATCACTTGATCATGTCCAGTAAGTTACCTGTCCTAGTGTTGGCACAGGAGTTGTGTTCAACAGCTCTCAATCTTATATCCATAGTATATCTGAGCCCAGGCACGGCCACACATTCTGTAACACCAGGCCTCAGGAAGCTAACACCAATAAATCTTTAAGATTTGGTGTTTGCATTCCTACAAGAATGGTGATCAGTGAGCGGATGTGGGCTGAACGGGTGTGGAAGGGAGAATTGAATATATACCCACGTGTGTGCACATGCGCACGTGCACGTGTGTGTGTGTGTGAGAGAGAGAGAGAGAGAGAGAGAGAGAGGATATTTGTACATGGGAAAAGTTATAACAACTTCCTATTCATAACCAAACACCTTGAGTAAATGAGTCACTGGGCCTGGGAGCTCAGGACCTTAGTCTCATGGGGCACCAAGGTTAATCCACATAATGTAATCCAGAAGACTATTTTCTACATGCTACTTGGGTTAGTAGCAACTGGGTCTTCAAAGGTATTGATCAGCCATCTAAGGCACACTGTCTCTCCCCGTCCAGAGGGAATAAGAGGAATGAAAATTGAAAGACACAGGGGACAATTAGTCCAATAACCAAATGGACAATACAAATATCAATTTGCACAACCCAGCTACAGCTATCTACTGCTTTGAAATGGATCACATTAGGAAGTCCTAGACAGAGTGGGAGAACAATGTGGCCCAAAACTCAAAATCATATGATACCACAATCACTAGTCAGATAGAGAGTTGCAGGACCCCCAAAACTAAAGCCTTTAGTCACCCTTCAAATCTTTAACTGAATTCACTCTCATGTGAGAATAAGCAACCATCTAAGAACAAAGGTTCTTAGACAAAGTTCAGAGGGTTAGGGAAGAAGGAATGGAAACAAAAAAAAAAACAAAGAAGAAGTAGGATCGTAGTGGTCTATTGAGGGGATTGCAATGGATGAGTTGAAACAGAATGTGTATCAATTGATCTGCACTGTAAACCTTCACGTGATTAATAATAAAACATTAAGGGAAGAATTTGATGTATTTCTAAGTCTATGATCCATTCTATAATTGCTTATGCTACTCTCCCTAACCTCTCTCTAAGAAAATAGATCCATTGTTTTACTCAAATGACCCACAATACCTCCAAGAAAAGAGATCCATTGTCTTCCCTTTTAAGACTCTTCTTGACCAAGATTGTTCATCCATATGACCTCTTTCAACATCTTAACCCAGCAGACATATATCACTGTTGTTTTTATACAGATAGAAGGGAGCTACTTTCTTAAAAGCACCTTGGCTCCCTATAGGCCTAACCTGAGTTGGTTCTGGGTGCTAGTATCTCCTATTTAATCCATGAAAGAAATGTCTTCCCTGGCTTTTGGAATGTTGATGAAGGTCTTGTCTTTCTTATTCATCATTTTTATTTTGGTCTTTATTTTATTATTATTTTATGCTTACCGTATTTTGATTTTTATTCTGTTTGTGACTCACAGGAGGTGTGGATGCATTGTGATAATAACTGATACAAGGTTTGAGAGGGGGTTCAGGAGTGGAGAATGGTGATAAGGAGAGAAGGGGGATTTCAGGAGTAGGAAATAAAGATAAGAGGGTGGAAAGGAGCAGTAGACCTGATTGTGATTTCACTATTCATTTTAAAGATAATTTAACGGTGGAGGGAGGAATTCTAAAATTGATATGATAATAATTGTACAATTCTCCTTGATATGATTGAATGATTGGACTACTGAATTGCATAATATGTAAATTATGTGCTAATAAAATTGTTTTTTTACATAACCTTGGTAACCAGGAAGAATTAGAGATTAGCCCATACTGTGTCTAATACCACAAGAATAAGACTATCAAGAACTAAAATATGGCACCAAGTCTTTGCCTACAAGTAGCCAATAGGAAAAGACCTCGTGCCACTTTTCTACTTTAAGCAGGCTACTTGCAGACAACTTTCTTTACCATTCTTCTGATTGGAGTAGCTAATTTAAAGGAGTATAGAGATCTAGGCAAATCCATACGTTATTAACAAATTTTATGAGCTCAGACAGTACCAAGAAGAAGGAAAGGTTAACTCTGAAGATAGAAATTAGAATTGGGAATAATGCAGTGGAGGAGGAGATACTATGTCAAATTAATGGAATCCCTAAAATCTGATTTGCTCAACTCCCACATCACTGTACAACTTTTTCATCCATCATTCCTCCTCATTGCCTAAGTAACCATGTTCCAGTAACCATAAGTTGCTTTGAGTTTCCTGCCATTCTATAAACAGTGTTGAATATCATTTTTCAACTTTGCACATCTTATTACCTATGCTTGAAACACCAATACCTCCTTTCCCAACTATCTACTTAGATTCAGCTTACATGTTACCTCTTCTGTGAAACCTTCCTAGTCTTTCGATGAAGAATCCCTCCTTTACACTCCCATGTCATTGTGGACATACAATTATCACAGCACTGACCCATATTATATTGTCAGTTTATTGGTCTACATCCTGAGTTTCTTGAACAGGGGAAGGGAGTTATATCCTATTCATTTCTGTATCCCAAATATATAGCACAATGCCTGGCCCAGAGTTTTTCTATGAAAATGTCCACTATATGACTGGATATGCTATGTAAAGAGCTGATATATTTGTTTGACAGAAACTGAGCATTTTTTTATTTTTAATCGTTTTATTAGGGGCTCATACAACTCTTATCACAATCCATACATACATCAATTGTGTAAAGCACATCTGTACATTCATTGCCCTCATCATTCTCAAAACATTTGCTCTCCACTTCAGCCCCTAGCATCAGGTACTCTTTTTTTCCCTGGGTTTGTTAACACCACTTCCTTTCCCCCCACCTCCCCTACGCCCATGTCCCCCCGGAACTGTCAGACTTGTTGTTTTCTCCTCCAGATTGTTCATCCAGTCTATCCTATTTAGACAGACCTGTGGAGATAATAACATGCACAAAAGCAAGACAGAGCAAAAGCAAGCAACAATATACAACAAAACAACAACAAATCACTGACAAAGAATGAAACAAAACACAACATGAAAGAAAAGCTTGTAGTTCGTTCAAGGAGCATTTGTTGGCTTTGTTTTCCAAGAAACTGAGCATTATTTGGCTGCTTTGATGCCCCTATTCTTTATTTATCGAATAACATAGGGAATTTAGAATTCTCAGCTTGAAAAAGAAAATTTTCTTCTAACTATATCTTTCTTTGACAGCTGTTGACCATTTTAAGGGTTAAGGGGAAAGAGATTGACCATAAAAATCTATTTTTCAGTCTTTCAGCCACAATGAGCCTCTCACTGTATCACTTGCAATTTTAATTTAAACTCTCTGCCATTATATCACATCTCCTACAAGTTAGTTTATTTCTCCCTTTTCCTCATAACTCCCCCTAACTAACCCCCTACACACACACACACACACACACACACACACATACCAATGCTTGATTTTCACTGCATGTATTTAAATAAACTGCCCACCTATTGTGCAATTTATATCAGAAGGCTAGTAATAAAGGAGGACCTTCTTCAAGGTCATTTGTACACTCTGATATCTGGGACACTGCTTAGAGAAAAATAGGTAGATAACTCAATGTGTCATGTGGATCTAAGGAGACTGTACAAATACCTAATTTACATAACAACATTGTACTTGGTGTCCCAACATAATGAATCACTATTCTATGACTGAAGACTAAACAGAGGCTAATGGTAAACCCATTAATTAGCGACCTGTTTACACTTCTCCTAGGAAGGATGGCCATTTGTTACAGCTGCTGTCATATGACTGAAGTTGAGTCTTCCCTCTGAGAATACATATAAATTTGTGAGATTCTCCCACATTATCATTTGCTGACAGGCATTAATGACAATAATGAAGGCAGGAGACCTTGATTCAAACACACAAATGACTTGAGTTGATAATAGATATGTGAACAGGTTGCTCATTAATGGATTTATTAATGATGCAGAGATGGAAGTTAAAAGGGGGTGTCTAGACATATGTTTATAGCATCTTCACCTCTTTCAATCAAAGATAATTCTTTTTTTCTCTTTGATTTATCCATTTTTTAGGTATGCTCCTAAAAAAACTAGAATAAGCATGTGTTGGTAAGAAAAGTCCTGAGAAAAGAAGATTTTATATATATATATTATATACATTAGGTGAGTGAGAATTATGAATAGAAATACTGCAGGAAATCAAAAGATGACCAGCTCTTGTCTTCGGAAATGTATATTGATGGATACAAAATAGAGAACTGATTCAGAACAGCGTATTTACTAATCATGCCCCAGCCAAGTTGAAGTTTTCTAGTTTAGAAAAAGATAAGGGTATTATTATCAATTTGTCTTCCACATCATTGATGTCTTAGGTGACTATCTATACTTTTGCCAAATTGTCATCATTCAATGAGGAAAATAATATGTGTTGACAACTTTTCTAGTAAAAATTTATACTTTTGTTACCTTTTTTGTTATGACTAAATAGCCAAATGCATCTATTTTTGATCAAGAGAGGACAATAGGACACCAATATTTGCACAGGGCTATACCTTGTAGTTATTCATTTAGACAAAGCCTTAAGCAACAAATTTGACCAATTAGCAAACAAATGTATTAAAGACATTACTACAGGACACAAAAATAACTGGTTGGAGCAAGCAATTTAAAAATTGGCTTGGTCCGTTCAAATAGAAATTAACAAAACCACTTGCTGAGTAGGTATAATATTAAAAGTGAATGAAGTGTTATTATATCCAGTTGCATTAACAAACTGAGAATCCCAGTGATTTGATTATGGGTTTAGTTATGGGTTCTGAGACCAGGACAAGAAGGCCTTAGCTATCTTTTCAATTAAAACTTCCTCTCTTAAAGCTTTAAAAAATGTATAATGCCACATAGGGCCCCAGAGTTTAGAGCGATTGCATTTTTAAGAGAGTGATTACCCACTTAGGCTATTAGGCTCCTTTTCAGAGTAGGTTTTAATCGGAATCTGGTTTGAATTAAGAGTAATATGAAGCTGTTAACACACAAAGGCCTAATGCTAACCCTGAGTTTGGTCTCAGTGCTGAGACAGATGGTCTCCCATTGCCTCTCAGATGCTTTTATGCCATAGGCATGTTGATTATTTCATTCTTCTAAGAATCTGTATGCTCTGCAGTCCCGTGATCAAGCAGCCCCCAGAGACATGTAGGCTATGGACAATTTCCAGCAGCCTCTTACTGCCTTTGTGCTACAGATCTATATTTTAAATCAAAATTGGAACTCTTTCCTCCCCAAATCCTGTCACCTCTGGCCTCAAACAGCCACAAGTCAGCAGACAGCAGCTAGGCTTCAGCTGCAATTTAGAACCCTGACTCCGACTGAGGAAAGCCACTGCAGCAGCTCACCAAGGCTGCCAGGGCAACGCTGATGCGGGGAACAAAGAGTGTTTCTGCACAGCTGGAATGGTCCGGTGGTTTTGCATCAGCTGTGAAGAAACTGGTCCTATTTTCTCAAATTTCACTATTGCTATGGAAGTAGCTGGTAATAGGACATTTTAGATAATGCCAGACAGGGTATGCATTATAAATGAGGTTTATTCACTTATACATTCCTTCATTAATGTAATTAATATTTACTGAATATTATATGCCAAAAGTTCCTGAGTGGGGCAAATGGTTTGTGCTCAAGCAATTCAAACCTAGTTAATGGTGCAGTGGAGGGCCTGGAAATCTGCTACCATCAAGATTAGGATAGAGCTGAAACACCGGTGGGGATGAAGCAAGATAGGGAGGCAGGAGGAAAGTCGAGGGAAATAGAGGAAAGAGCTAGGAGGTAAAGAGCATTTATAGAGGTCTAGACAAAGACATGTACATATGCAAATATATATATGAGGATGAGGAAATAGATCTATGTGCCTATATTTATAGGTTTAGTATTAAGGTGGCAGAAGGACCTTGGGCCTCTACTCAAGCACTCCCTCAATGCATGAATACTTTCTTCTATTAAATTGACATTCTATAATGTTCACCTTCCCGACACAACCGCTGAAGACAAAGCGGGTGAACAAGCAAATGTGGTGAAGAAAGCTGGTGGTGCCTGGCTATCAAAAGACATAGTGTCTGGGGTCTTAAAGGCTTGAAGATAAACAAGCGACCATGTAGCTCAGAAGCGACAAAGCCTACATGGAAGAACACACCAGCCTGTGTAATCACATGGTTCTGAAGGGATCAGTTATCAGGCATCAAAGAACAAAAAAATCATAGCATTGGGTGCACACTTCCATAATACGATCACTGAGGACAAATGGGTGCATAAGCAAATGTGGCAAAGAAAGCTGATGGTGCCCGGCTATTGAAAGAGATAGTGTCTGTGGTCTTAAAGGCTTGAAGGTAAGCAAGCAGCCATGTAGCTCAGAAGCAACAAAGCCCCAATGGAAGAAGCATACCAGCCTGTGCGATCACGAGGTGTCGAAGGGATCAGGTATAAGGCATCATCAGAAAAAAAAAAGAAAACCTTACCATAGTGAATGAAGGGGGAAGTGCAGAATGGAGACACAAAGCCCATTTGTCGGCCACTGGAGATTCCCTTGCAGAGGGGTTTAGGGGAGGAGATGAGTCAGTCAGTGTGCGATGCAGCATCGATGAAGAATACAGCTTTCCTCCAGTTCCTAAATGCTTCCTCACCCCCAACTATCATGATCTGAATTCTACCTTGCAAGTCTGGATAGAGCAGAGGATGTACACTGTTGCAGATAGGAGCTGGAGGCACAGGGAATCCAAAGCGGATGATACCTTCAGGACCAGGGGTGTGAGGGGCAATACTTGGAGGGCAGAGGGTGAGTGGTTTGGAAAGAGGGAACCGATTATAAGGATCTACATGTGAGCTCCTCCCTGGGGGACAGACAACAGAAAAGTGGGTGAAGGGAGACATCGGACAGGGAAAGATATGACAAAATAATAATTTATAAATTATCAAGGGCTCATGAGGAAGGGGGGAGCGGGGAGGGAGGGGGAAAAGAGGACCTGATGCAAAGGGCTTAGGTGGAGAGCAAATGCTTTGAAAATGATGAGGGCATAGAATGTACAGATGTGCTTTACACAATTGATGTATGTATGGATTGTGATAAAAGTTGTATGAGTCTCTAATAAAATGTTTTTTTAAAAAAAGTTTAGGGTGAGCAAAGTCTTGTGGAGAAGTTGGGCTTTGTAACACACCAGGGCCACCAAGAGTCAGAATCAACTCAGTGGCAAAGGTTCTTTCAATTTTCTTGTGCCAATGAGAAATTGGAGCACAGAGGTTAGTAAATTTGTCCTAGGCCACATAGCAAGAAAGTAACAAAATAGGGTTTCAGATTCAAATTCGGCTTTATGCCTTAGACTTAATCCTGTGCTCTTTACCAGCACAGATCCAAATTGATGAGCTGAGCTGTGGCAAGACGTCAAGGTCACTGCTTGGGTAATAGGAATCCCGAGATGATATCCTGTATCTGTGTTGAGACAATCTTCTTCATGTGCTCTTCTCAACTACCAGAAATTATAGAATTTTATAAGATAAGAATATTTATATTTAAGAATGTTACAATATTTAAAAGGTCCTTGGGTGGTGCAATTGGTTTGATCTTGGTCACTTAACTTAAGTTGGAGGTACGAACCCATCCATCAAGATCACAGAAGAACGGTGCAGTGATCTGCTTCCATAAAGATTGTTGTTGTTAGCTGTCATCAAGTTAGGTCGAACCCATAGCAACCCTATGCGCAACACCACAGAACCTTGCTCAGTCCTGTGCCATTCTCACAATTGCTCTTATGCTTGAGCCCATTTGTGCAGACACAGTGTCAATCCATCTCCTTGAGGATCCTGCTCTATTTCACTGCCTGTCTACTTGACCAAGCACAATGTCCTTCTCCAGGGATCGGTCTCTCCATACAACATGTCCAAAATACTTGAGATGAAGTCTCGCCATCCTTGCCTCTAAGGAGATCTCTGGCCTTACTTCTTCCAAGATAGATTAGTTTATCCTTTTAGTAGTTGGTGGTACTTTCAGTATTCTTTTCAGCACCACAATTCAAATGCATCGATTCTTCTTTTGTCTTCTTTATTCAGTGTTCAACTTTCACGTGCATACAAACAAGGCCATTGAGAACACAACAACCTGGGTCAGGCACACCTTGGTCTTCAAAGTAATTTCCTTGCTCTTCGGTACTCTAAGTACTTGTGCAGCAAATTTGTCTAATACAGAGCATCTTTTGATCTCTTAACTGCTCTTTCCATAAGTATTGATTGTGGATCTAAGAAAGATAAAATTCTTGACAGCTTCAATCTTTCCTCCAGTTATTACTATTTACCTCTTGGTCCAGTGGTGAGGATTTTGACATTCTTTAGTTGTAATTGATACCGAAGCTGCAATCCTTGATTTTCATCAGCAAGTGCTTCAAGCTGTTCTCGCTTTCAGCAAGCAAGCTTGTACCTTATGCATATCGCAGGCAGTTAATAAGCCTTCCTTCCATCCTAATGCCACATTCATTCTTCATATAAGTCAGCTTCCCTGATCAGTTGCTAAGCATACAGATTGAATGAGTACAAGCGAATACAACCTGACACACACTTTTCCTGACTTTAAACCACTCAGTATTTCTGTTCCATTCTCACCACTGCCTCTTGATTGATGTACAAGTTCTACATGAGCACAATGAAGTGTTCTGGAATTTTCATTCTTCTCAAGGCTATCCGTAGTTTGTTATGGTCTACACAGTGAACACCTTGGAATGGACAATAAAACACAAGTAAGGTTATGTATTTCTCTGCTTTGGTTTTGCACACATTATTGTCTATGCATGTCTATCTAGACAAGATAGGTGGGATGAACAATCCGGAGGAGAGAACAATGGGACTGATGGTTCCAGGGGGACATGGGAGAGGGAGAGATGTGGGGGGAAGGAGCGGGGTTCCAACAAACCCAGGGACAAGGGCATAATAAGTGATCTAAAATTGATGGCTAGGAAAGCATAGGATGCTTGGGGGAAGGGGGTGATTGATCAAGGCCAATGTAGCCGAGAGGATTCCCAAACCCCAAATAAAGGCCAAACATGATAGTGGGATGTGAAGAAAGTACAAGGAAATAGAGGAAAGAAATGGGAGGCATAGAACAGTTATAGAGGTCTAAATATAGGTATGTATGTAAATACATTTATATATAATGACAGGGGAATAGAGATATGTACATATATTTTTGTAAAGTATTATGGTAGCAGATGGACATTGGGCCTCCACTCAAGTACTCCCTTAACACAAGAACAATTTGTTCTACTAACACAGCACTCTGTGATGTTCACCTTCCCTGACACTATCACTGAAGACAAAATAGGTGCACAAGCAAATGTGGTGAATAAAGCTGATAGTGCGTGGCTATGAAAAGATATAGCAACTGGGGTCTTAAGAGCTTCAAGATTAACAAGGGACCATGTAACTGAGAGGCAAAAAAGTCCACATGGAATAAGCACACCAGCCTGTGTGAACATGAAATGTTGATGAGATCAGGTATTAGGCATCAAAGACTCAAAACACAGGGAATGAGGGAAAGGGCAGAGTGGAGACCAAAAACCCATCAGTAGTCAATTAGACAGCCCCTTTCAGAATGGCCACAAAGAAGAGAAGAGCCAGTGGAGATACACTATAGCACTGATGAAACACACAACCTTCTGGTTTATAATGCTTCCCTTCCCCCACCATGATCCCAATTTTATCTTACAAATCTATCTAGACCAGAACATGTATACTGGTACAGCTAAGAGTTTGCATCACAGGGAATCCAGAACAGATCAATCCCTCAGGACCAATAAGGGGAGCAGCAATACTAGGAGGGTAATGATTGGGAGGGGTTGAGTAAGGGGGAACCGACCACAATGATCGATGTATGGCCCCCATCCCAGGGGGACGAACAGCACAAAAATGAGTGAAATGAGACCGAAGTTGGTGTAAGACATTAAAAAAAAGAACAATTTATAAATTAGCAAGGGGACGTGGGGGAGGGAGGGTGGAGAGAGGGAGAAAAATGAGGAGCTGATGCCAGGGGTTCAAATAAAAATAAAATGTTTTGAAAAAGATGATGACAACATATGTACAGATGTGTTTGACACAATGAATATATGTATGGATTGTGATGAGAGCTGTAAGAGCCTCAAATAAAATGATTAAAAACACACACGTAAACATCATTATTGTATTCTCTGCTTTCTGACAAGATCCATCTGACATCAGCAATGATATCCTTTGTTCCACAACCTCTTCTGAATCACCCTTAAACTCGTGCAGCTCCCTGCCAATGTATTGCTGCAATAATTGTTGGAGAATCTTCAGCAAAATTGTACTTGCATGTGATATCAATGATATTGCTCTAACATCTGAGCATTCTGTTGGATCACCTTTCTTGGGAATTAATACAACTATGGCTCTTTTCTAGTCAGTTGGCCAAGTATCACAGCAACACACCAGCCACTACAGTACAACAAACTGACAGACAAGTGGTAGTCCATAAAGATTAGAGCCAGGAAAACCAAAACCTATGGAGAAGTTATACTTAACAGAAATGAACTTGGTTTTCTTTTTTATGTGCTAAACTTTATACTTGATGCTAGATACTGCAGTGAATAAGATAGACTTGGTCCCTAACTTCACGGGGTTAGAGAGGCCTAGTGGCATAGTTGGTTACAAAGTTCAGCAATTTGAAATCTGTAACCACTATATGGGAAATAGATGAGGCTTTCTGCTCATATAAATATTCGTGTAAATATTTACAGTCTCAAAACCCCAGAGAGACAATCTACTCTTTCCTATAGGGTCTCTATGATTCAGAATTGCCTCTGTGGCAGTGAATTAAGGACTCTGCAGCCAGACTTCTGAGGGTGTAAATCTTGTTTCTTCCATTTACTAGCAAGGTGTCCTTGGCAAATCACTTCCTCTCTGTGTACCTAGTATCTAACTCTGTAGGTTGATATTAGAATTACATGGGTTAATCTACATAAAAAGTTAGAACAGTGTACATTGCACAGCAAACACTAAAGAAGTGCCAGATGTTTTTGTTACCTTCTACATTCTATTGTGTCTGCCCCGGTAGCATACTAGGATACACATTGGTCTCTTAACCACAAGGTCGGTAGTTGGAATGCACCAGCTGCTCCTCAGCAGAATGATGAGGCTGTCTGCTCCCATAAAGATTATAGCCTCGGAAGTTGACCTATAGATTGCTTATGAATTGGAATAGACTCAGTGGCAATTGGTTGGTATAGTGTCTATTTATCATCCTGGAAACAACAGTTTATTGTGTCCTCTTACTACTCACAGGGAATATTATCTCTGAGGCAAAGGAGTCATTAGAACCTCATGATTTACTATCACTAAATATCTCAAGCAAATTTATTTCTCTCTTGGTTTTAATGACTTCATCTTTAATTGAGAGCTTAATACTAGCCAACCTAGTAGTAGTAATTAAAAATACCAAGTTTGAATCCTGCTATACTACTTACTAATTATATGATTGTAAGCAAGTTAATCTTATAAGTTCTTTCTTGTCTTTGGTGTTCGGCAATTCCCCCACAATGTGTCTCACTCATTGCCATCCAGTCAATGTGGACTCATAGCTACTCTAGAGCACAGGGTAGAACTTCCCGGTGAGTTTCTGAGACTGTAACCCTTTACAGGAATATAAAGTCCTCTCTTTCTCCTGAGGAGCTGCTGGTGGTGTCGAACTGCCAACCTTGTAGATCACAACCCAAAATAATCACTTTACCACAAAAGCTCCTTAAAATGTGTCTAAGTGAGATTGAATTTTTATTTATTCTACTTAGGACTCGTGTCCCTGAGCTAAAGATTTATGCCATTCATCAATTCTGGAAAATTCTGTCATTATTTCTTTTTCAATTGTCTTCTCTCTAGGCCCTCCTTTTGAAAATTATTTTTAAAAACATGTTGGACCTTTTAATTCTATTCTCCATGCTTCTTAACCTGTCTTCCAGAATGCCAAGTAATGGTTTATAAAAAGTATTAAAATGTTAAAACTTAAGCCCTCAGTAATTTTGACCTGGGCTGGCAATTCACCTAGTCAAAGGCCTTTCCATCTAACACAGATTTTAGCTGATTTTCTAACTTGTCCAGTCATATGAATGAATTAATTTATATAGTCCTTAATTCTCTAAAAATGGTCATGAAAAAAATGATGGGCTAATTCTAGGGGACTTCAAAAAGTGTATGGAACATTCCATTATCTTATAAAACAATTTGTCCATGAACTTTTTCAAGGCCCCTTGTATATGCTACAATATGAAGGGTAACATTGTGCTGTGTGAAATAAACCAATCACAACAGGACAAATATCGTTGGACCTCGCTTACGTAAGCAGATAAGAAAAAAGCAAATAGAGAAAGAACAGCACTTATTAGTGTTTACTAAGGGTTCAGGGAGGCGGCTAGGAGGGGTTGATGATAATGAAAAGCACGTTGATTAAAGGATGGGGTTGCTGTGGTGATTATCAAACTTACCATCAATAAGTTGTGCACTATTAAAAAGTTGAAATGGCAGAAAATAGATAGATTTATAACAACAACAACAACAAAGATTAGGCTGCTTATGTTTAACCTAGAATCTCATGGAATTCAGTTTCTTGGTCCGAGGTTTTAGAGTCATGGTTTCATGGTACATTCCAGTTAATTAACCTAATAACAACATGTTTAGTTCCTACTTCAATGTGTGTCATATCTTAGGTGACCACCCAAGGTACACCAATGGGGGTCTCTATTCACCTGGAATAACAGAAGAAGGCAAGTCAGGAATAGGAGGAGAATATGAAATGTGTACTTAATTGCTTCCACAAGCAACTGCCTCCTTTGCCATGAGACCAGAAGTGGATGGTGTCTGACTACCATTAACATTTTATCATAGACTCCTGATTAAAAAAAGAGGGAAAATATACACCAGAGTAGAAAATTCTCATGAAATCTAGACTTTATGAGGCCATGGAGGCTAGATGAACCTAAGAAACTATTGCCTTGAAACGATTTTTAAACTTTAAAGCAGAAATATTCAATGATATCTTCTTGAAACCAAACAATCTCACTCACTGACATCAAGTCTATTTTGACTCATAGTGGCCCAATAGGACAGGGTAGAATATAACTCTTTATCGGAGTATAAATCATCATCTTTTCTCTGCTGACTTAGTGGTTCACAGCAGAGCATGTAACCCTTAACAAGCAAAAAAAAAAGTCTGCCTTGCATATGATGTTCTTTTAAGATATAGATGGGATCAAATGAACAACAACAAATCAAAAGATGAGATAGGAACCTGACTTGGGGGCAGCGCATTTATGTTAATGAGAGGGAAACAACTCAAAAAAGGGTGGCTGGAGCATGGTTATAAAACTCAAAGTATGCACTCAACGACACCAAATGGCACATGTAGAAACTATTGAATTGGTGGATATTTTGCTGAGCATATTCTCAACAATAAAACAAATAAGTTATTTTTAAAGTTTAATAAACTCAAAGGGAGAGGAAGAATAATGGACCAGCTAAAGATATCCAAAATTATTCTCTGATCAAAGGCTAATTCTAATTTTCGGAGAGAACATGAAAAGTCTAAGTAAATGGAGATGCTTTCAAAAAGAATTACCCATCTCCGACACTATAAGAGAGAAAATAAAGATTTGCTCAACCATTTAGAAATTAGCTTGCACTAATGTCACATGTTGGGAGAAAGACGAAACTTTCTATTTCCGTAGAGGTACAGTCTCAGAAATCCACAGGGGCAGTTCCCTGTGCTAGAGGGTCTCTATAAACAGGAATCATTTTGATAGCAGTGAGTTTGGGGTTTGGGGAACGTCACATACAGTATTACAAAGAAGGGGAACTGGGGCGGCATTTTCCAGTTAATCTAGAAATATTTTGAAGGTGTCAAATTTGAATACAAAATCTTCAAGTCAATACAAAAGCGGAGGGGCATTAATTACCCTCCTATAAAATTCTTGTGTGTGATTCTGAGGCTAGAAAAGAAATAAAAGGCATTTCTCTGACCTTCAAATATTTGTAGTCTATTTGGGAAAGCACAATCTAACCACATGAAGAGGAAAACCAGATGATGAGTATTTTTTCCAATATATGCTAGAAACTGGTCACGTTCTCATCTAATCCTCACCACATTCCTTCAAGCTGTGTTATATGCCTGTTTGTTTAAATGACATAATGTGCTCAACATCATACCTGTAGCCAGAGAATAAATTTGGATTCAAATCCGGGTCTGACGCCATATCACACTGGCGAATGATTAATTACAAGTGAATCATACAGATCAAGTAAGCTGCACTGACCAGATAAGCAGTTTAACATATAGTTGAATTAATAAACTTTGGATTCACATCGACAGTGATTCAAATGCCAGCTGTGTTATTTGGGGCAAGCTACTTACTTCTCTTGAGTTTCTTGTCTATAAAATAGGTACAATAATATGACTCAATGGCAGTGGGCTATAGTATTGTAATGATGAAGCAAAATAATGTGCATAAACATTTACCATATTAAACAATAAATAGCGATTGTTATTTGTGTGAAGTCCCTGAGTGGCACAAACAGTTAAATACTGGGCTAATCACGGAAAGGTTGCTGGCTTGAACCCATCCATGGGCCAATTGAGAAAGGCTTGACAATCTGCTTCGAAAGATCAAAGCTATGGACGCCCTATGGACACTCATAGTTCTACTTTGAGACATATGGATTCCTTTTGAATTGAAAGTGACTAGATGGCCACTGGTTTGGTTTGGCTGTGTACTGCTCGTTTTATTGTTTGGTTTTTATTTGATTTATGAACACTGGCTTTAATTGTTCTTTCATTTCAATTCTTTTTTTTTCATTTTACCAAATCATTTTATTAGGGGCTCTTAAAGCTCTTATTCAAATCCATACATCAATTGTACCAAGCACATTTGTACATACATTGCCGTCTTCATTTCCAAAACTTTTTCTTTCTACTTGAGCCTTTGGTATCAGCTCCTCTTTTTCCCCTCCCACTCTAAAGAACCCTTGATAGTTCATAAATTATTTTTATTTTCACATTTTATCCCATCTAAAAGTTATTTTTAAACGTTAAACCACTAATGGAAGATGCCTACTTCATGCCAGTGGGTGGTTCTCTTCCCTTCACAGGGACCTGGGAGGCAGGACTGATGAAGAAAACGATGGCACTGCTGGGGCCGCTAGAGTACGGGACTCTGGAACAGATGGGCTCCTCCCCGTGAAGGAGCCTCTGGCTGCACGAAAGGAGGCCCGAGGCCACAAGCAATGGACATTTACATGCTTCTCAGGGACATGGCGAAAGTAAACCCTTTCCTCAACCCAGATCTGCAGCTGACATCTGGGTCACATCAATAAAACCTGCAGGAATGCCAAAGGGAGGGGATAAGATGGTGACCATCTGAGACAGCTCATCCCTCTGGTCACCAGGATTCAGAGATTTTGGATGCCTAGGAGAGGAACCCCTTCCTTCTTCATTCCTTCCTGGACATATTTTGTAATCTTCCAAGATAAAGGGAGCTCATGTTTCTTTCCATTGGGGAGCACTGAGTAGCTGGACCTCTCTATTAGAAAATCAGAACACTCCGTGGAGACAAAGCTGGAATAAACAGAGAGAGCTGTATGAGAGATGGGGCAGGGTTTGGACGTGACAGGGTCAATTGGGTTCAATATAGAGGGGGAAGTGGGCAAGGTATTCTTGGAAAAGGATAGACACAGAAATAACTCCTCAATGGGCCTAGAAAAGAACTTTCCTTTGGAAAATAGAGAGCACTAATGGCCTGTTTAGCACAACCGTCAATGCGGTCCCATTAATTTTATGACTTCCACACAGAGGGAAGAGACAACTAATACCCACGGAGTTCTGTTTGGGTTGAGAGAGGTGGGTAAGAATAAGACTAGGACAAAGAAGGAATCTCTTTCCAAAGATAGGACTGGAAAATCAGCCTTGTGCCAGGCTACAAGCTGAAATATATAAGGGCTATTTGAGTACTATTGTCTCCTCAATCCAACATCCTGACTCTTAATGGGTGTAATTAGTAGGCTACAATTGAGATATTTACGTAATTAGGGGTACTTCTGTCTGCCAAATTAATGAATGTGTTAGGGTTAAATTTGGCTGAATTTAACAACAAACAATAATAGGAGTGGCTTAAACAATATAGAAGGTTTTTTGTTTGTTTTTACTCATAAAAAGAAGCCTGAAGATAGGTATCCCAGTACTGGCGGGGTACCTCTAGTTATCAGGGGTCAGGTTCCATCTTGCTATTGCATCATCCTTCATTTAGAGCCTCCTATTCCAAACTCAAACTGTATTTCAACTTCGAGGAAGGAGCAAAAATACTCATCTATCCCCTTAGGGTAACATCCTAAATCTCTCAAATATAATTCACATATCACACATATGACCAAGAATATATACAATAGTTAGTGTAAAGGGTTACTAAGTGAATGTGTAAACTCATTTATTTCTCATAGAAACTCTGTATAGTAGGTACTATAGTAACATCCTTTTACAGATCCAGAAACTGAGGCACAGAGACATAGATGAACAGCTAGTAAGAGATGAAACAGGGATTTGAACGCTAGGCATTCTGATTTCAGTGTTTGGGTGCCTACCTTGAATGTTACACTGCTAAAACATGACACCCAGCTGCAAGGGTTCAGGTGAACTCATGGTGAACCCATGCACAAGGAAACAAAATGTGCCTGGCCCTGCACCATCCCCATGACCAGCTGTGTACCAGAATGCCATGATCCATTGGGTTATTTCATTGGCTGGTTTTTGATAATAGATTGCTAGACTTTTCTTTCTCGTCCACCGGGAAGTTCTGCTGAACTCTGATCATCAAAACAGCATACAGACCGTGTGGTGGTTGCAGCTGAGGTGCACTAGCCAGGAATGGAAAGTAGGACTCCGGAATGGAAGGTGAGAAATTTGCCAGTGAATCACCAAGGTGGACTCATAGTCTTTTAACTGGATAGCTATTTGTTGAGATTTCGTTTTGAGTATGTTTACTAGAGGAGGAAGGGTAAATCAGTATTACAAAGCAAAGAGTCGCCTCTTCTATGCCTCTATCAAAGATCCATGAAGACAATGTCTGTGGAAGCACTTGTGAAGTCAGCAGAAAATTTTGCCTTACCGCCAATCCTCCTTGTCTGTGTAGTGTCCGCCACTCAAGGATTTCATCTGTCCTTGTCAATACTTCACTTGTCTTGTGGGTCATAAACAGCCTACACTTGTATAATTGGTGTTTTCAATTCTTTACCACTGGCTAAATTAAAAAAAAAAACTATCAACAGAACTGCCTTATGCTCCAGGGAGCCTAACATAAAAGGACAATGATGCCTCACAGGTGAAACAGAGGCATATATGAACCATAGGTATATGAATGGATTGGGGGCTCTCACTTAATTCCAGCGCAAATCTAAAAACAATTAGTTCTATGACATGGCCCTGCATGCTACTCACCCTCATGAGGAGATCACTGAAGATATAAGAGTTACAGCAAAATGTGGTATAGAAACTAGATAGTTCCCACCTATCAGAAAGAACCGCATCTGGGATCTTAAAGACTTGTCTTCAAATAAGCAGCCATCTAAGTAAGACGTCAACTAAGTCCACATGGAAGAAGCACATCAGCCTGTGTGAACCAAGAATTGTAAATAACATAATCCAAATTTAAAGGAAGGAATTGTATCAAAGCGTAAATTGTGAACTCCTGATTTGCAGAAGGGTATGAAAGGCAGCAGAAGCCCAGAATCCATTTGTGGGATCTACACACAGATTAATCCTCCAGTGATTTCCATTGTTGAGTGATGTGAACAGTCTGGTTAGCAGACAGTGTTGCAAGGATGATTATAGTAGATTAAAATGTAACATCTGTTTGATCTCTTTTGTGACACATCCAAAAGTTGTAGCGGTTAAAAAGAAAAAGTGAGGCCAATATGGATGTGGATGAAGCCTTTGGTGAATTCCCTCCAAACATCAACCAAGGATTTGAACAGCCTTGCTTGCATACAGAAGGCAAGTGGATTCTGACAAATATAACTACGTAGGTTAAAATGTGACACCTTATCATTTGATCTCCCTTTTGACTCATCGTTGTTCTCATTTTTAATATTTTCTGTTTTCTATCCAATTAGCTTTGTTCTCTATTTTATGTTGTTATTATTGTCAGCTTTTTCAACTTCATTTTATATCTTTGTATGTTTGGGAATATAGTAAATCCTAGATCAGTTAATCTATAAAGACAGTAACTGGTTAGTGGTTTCTTGTGGACAAGTCAGGAGAGGTTGGGGAGAAATAGGGAGCTAATAACAAGGAGTACAAGAAAAAATAAAATATCCTAAAATTGATTGTGGTAATGATTCGATACTTCTTGATATGATTGAACTATTGGATTTTGTGAGTTTTGGATTATTCCTCAATAAAACTGCTTATTTTTTAAAAAGAAGGGAAAGAGCGGTGTATATATGAGAGCAAGTAAAAAGTATTGCTTCAATATAATCAAAACCATTATTAAACTATTATTTCTCAATATATCCTCTATCTGTTTATACACTTCTTTTCAAAAAACAGTTTTATTGGCACTTTCATCCACATACCATACAATTCAATAGTTCAACCATATCAAGAAGAGTTGTACAATCTTTACCACAATCAGTTTTAGAACACGTTTCCCCCCATATTCATTGTTATTTATGTATTTTTTCCATTTTGGCAAAAATATACACAACAAAACATTCACCAATTCAACAACTTCTACATGGACAATTCAATATCATTAATTATGCTCTTCACCTATACACTTCTTAAGGTAGTACAGGCAGAATGCTTCTTAGAGGCAAGGATAGCTAGACCGTCTCAAGTACTTTGCATATGGTCTCAGGAGGACCAGTGCCTGGAGAAGGATATCATGCTTCGTAGACTGGAGGGGCAGCGCAAAGGGTAAAGCCCTCCATGAGATGGGTTGAAACAGTGGCTGAAACAATGGGATCAAGCATAAGAACAATTGTGAGGATGGCAAAGGACTGGGCAGTGTTTTGTTCTGCTGCAAATAGGGTCATTATGAGTCAGAACCCACTTGATGGCATCTAACAACAACAACAACAATAACAGTATTTTCTGCAGCAATAAAAAAGTCAAAGATGTGATGTGATGTGATGTGATAGACTGTATTAAGTATGTCTGCAGCACAAGACCTCTGCAAAATGTTAAGAGTTTAATGTCACTTTGACAACCAAGGTGTGCCTGACCCAAGCCATGGTGCTTTCAATTCCCTCATATGCATGTGCAGGCTGGACAATGAATGAGAAAGAACCAAGAAGAATTGATGTCTTTGTGTTGGAGAAGAATGTCGAAAGTGTCATCAACTGCTAGACTAAGAAGCACATGTGTCTCAGAGGAAGTGCAGCCAGCGGGCTCCTTAGAAGTGAAGGTAGGGAGACTTTGGAGAGGAAACACACTGTTACTAGGAGTCCGTCAACAACAACCCTTCCCCCAAAGTATTCTGCCCTTTGATTCTCACCACTTCAAACTGGCATTTTGGGCAGACTCCAGGGAATTCAAACTGAAGAGACAAAGACCAGAGCTCGAGGGTGGACGGGCAAAAGTTGCCCCATGGAATTCATAGGACAGCACTTTCGACTCGAAGCGAATGAACAAGTGTATTGTTCTGATGGAAAGAAAAATTCATCAGCACAACTTTTGCCTGCCCTTTTTCTCACCAATACACTTCAGTTTTCTTCTTAAGTCACCATCATTGTCCTATATCCTTTGAGAAAATCTGCCAAGATGACCCCTTTGGAATCCCAAACAAAATCACCAGAACCTTCTGAGCTCATTGCTCTGCCTTGACTTTCACTGGCCCAGTAGATCCCCTCGAAAATCATTGTTTCCATTGGTCCTTTTCTTGAAAGCACCCTAATGAGACTAAGATAAATTTATTGCTGAGAGGACTTGTCTGCAGTCATGCAGGGCTCACGGAGATCTGTTTAAACATATTTTATTTGGAATAAATCTGTGAGTGTGAGAGAGAGAGAGAGAGAGAGAGAGAGAGAGAGAGAGAGAGAGAGAGAGAGAGAGAGAGAGAGAGAGAGAGAACCCTCAGAACAATATATTTTTTAACTTGCCCACATATAATCCTGATAGAGCATGTTTCTTGGCCAGTCCCTAGAAATCTAATTGATAACTCTCTGGGACTTTAGAAGTAGTCCTCCCTGGATCAGGCTAGAATAAAGAGCCCTAACAGCACAGTGAAGTGTTTAGTTGACAACTGAAAGGTTGGCAGTTCAAACCCACCAATCACTCTATGAGAGAAAGATGTCGAAGTCCTTCTCCTCCTCCTCCTCCTCCCCCTCTCCCTCTTCCTTCTCCTCCTCCTCCTGTTCCTTCATCATTTCCACACTATTATTTTTGTTTTACTTTTTAATTGTGAATTAGGTGGGTATTTAAACTTCAGATTATTTTCATATTCAACAATTTAAGCAACTTATCAAACCTTCCAATAGCTTGCCTTGTTTGCCATGCACCTACCTTTTACATTTTTTCCTCCTCTTATAGAATAGTATCTTCCCTTTTACCTTAGCTAACACCTGTCTACTCTCTAGCCTGTCTACTCTCTTCCCTGTCTTCCCTCCTTTCCCTAGTAACCATCACAGTCTGTTTCTTTTCATTTGACATCCTTATCTTGATTTTTGTTCTTTTATAATAATTGTCTCATGTAATATTTGTCACATTATGATTGACTAACGTCACTCAGCGTAATGCATTCCAGATCGACCTATGTCACAAAATGTTAGTTTCATCATTATTCCTTAATGATGTGTGTATGTACCGAAGATTATTTATCTATTCTCCCACTGATGAGCATATACACTGTTTACATCTATTGTGAGTAATGCTGCAAAGAACATAGGTGTGCATATATCTGCTCATGCTATGGCTCTTATTTCTTTAGTGTATATACTGAGTAAAGGGATTGAGGGACCATATAGTATTCTACTCCCTGTAGCCTGAGGAAAAGCCATACTTACTTCCAAAATGGTATAGTTTTATAGTCCTGCCAGCAGTGTGTGGGTGTTCCAATCTCTCCACAGTCTCTCCAACATTTGTTGTTTTCTGCTTTTTGGTTGGTTGAGAGTTTTTCCCCCTTTAATTTTGTTATCGATGTCAGTGTAAGATAGTATCTCATCATTGCTTTGATTTTCATCTCTCAGAGAGCTAGTGATTACAAGCATTTCTTCTATATTTGTTGGCCACCTGGATGTCTTTTTTTATGCAATCATTTTATTGGGGGTTCTTACAACTCTTATCACAATCCATACATCTACACTTGCATGTCTTTTTTCATTAACTGTCTGATCATGTCCTCTGCCCACTTTGTAATTGAATTATTCATATTTTTCTTGTTGATGTGTTGCACGTTTCTATAGATTTTAAAGATTAATCCTTTGTCTGATATATCATTGTCCAAAATTTTCCCCAGTCTGTGGATTCTTTTATGACTCTTGTGATTAAGCTTTCCATGCACATAAGTGTCTTATTTTTTAGGAGTTCCCAGTCCTCTATTTTGTCTCCTGCTTTATAAATGTATTTTATTTCGTATGAGTGTGTATTTATGTCATATATTAGGGTCCTTATATTTGTTTATATTTTTCCATTGGTGACCTTATAATTTGTCGAATTGACAATTAGGTCTTTGATCCATCTTAAGTTTGTTTTTCTACATGCATAGATATCAAACTATATTAGCATCATTTATTGCAGAGACTACCTCTTCCCCAATTAATTTATTTTAGTTCTTTGTCAAAAATCAGTTGTTTACAGATGGATGGATTTATTTCTGCAATTTCTATTCTGTTCCATTGCTCTATGTATCTACCAGTATCAAGCTGTTTTGAATACGATAGCTGTGGACCATACCATGGTTTTGAAGTTAAAAAGTGAGAGGTCTCCTACTTTATTGTTCTTTAGTTATGTTTTGCTTATCTGGGGTCTCTTGTTTCCATATAAAGTTGGTGATTAATATCTCCCTTTCTTTAAAGAATGATGCTGGAATCTGAATTAGAATTATATTTATAGACTACTTTTGGTAGCATTAATATTTTCACACGTATGACTTCCTATCCATGAACATGGAACATGGAACATCCTTCTATTTATGAAGGTCTTTACTGGTGTCTTGCAGTAGTGTTTTGTAGTTTTCTTTATAGAAGTCTTGTGTTTCTCTGGTTATATTCCATGCATTTGATCTTTTGTGTGGCTATGGTAAGCAGTTTTTATTTTTAAATTTTATTTCCAGAGCTCTCTTCTTTTTAATTCAGGAATTCAATTGATTTCTCAATGTAGATCTTATATCCTGCCATGTTGCTGAAGTTTCCAATGAGTTCCAACAAATGACGTGTCAGGTCTTTGGGTTTTCGGTGTCTAGCATCATATCATCTGCAAATGTTATTTTATTCTTCTTTGCCAATTTGGATTCCTTTGATTTAGTTTAGTTGCCTAATAGCTCTATATAGTGGAGGTTGACGTCTATAAAGACTTTCAGCCTTGGAAACCTTAAATCACAGTTCAACTCATAGTTACTATGAGTTGGCACGGACTCAACAGCAAAAGTGGATCTGACAAACAACTACTCTCCAGTGTCAGAATGGGAGAGTGAAGTACTATTTGCTAAGCATCCATAGGAAAATCTTGAGGCAAGGATGGTAAGACTTCATCTCATGTATATTGAAAAAATGAGAAGCTGATGCCAAGGGCTTAAGTGGAGAGCAAAGGTTTTGAGCATGATGAGGGCAATGAATGTACAAATGTGCTTGGCCCAGTGGATGTATGTTTGCATTGTGATAAGAGTTGTATGAGCCCCCAATAAAATGATTTCTAAAAAGATCGACACTGAGACTTCCCTATCTTTCCTATGATCTAGTTATTCAACGTTTCCTCCAACTCTAAGATCAACTAGTTAACCTTCCTGTAAAATCTCTTCTAACTTGTTAGTTCTAATGAGTATCTGTGTGATAGTTAGGTTTACTGTGCCAACCTGGCCAACATGAACATTTAGGATTAATCAGGCTGCAGTTTGATTGCAGGGCAAAGAGATAAAAGGCTCTGCAAGGCCCACACACCTTGCTCTCAGGTGAATAGACCATGGTGCTGCTTTAGCTAGCTCTCTGCCTCAACCTGTGTGCTACACTGCTTGTGAGCCAAGCCAATCCATGGCTCATGTCACTAGAGCTTAAGGCCAAACAAGAATTGTTGCATTTGAATTATTGTGCTGGTGAAAAATGTTGAAAGTGCGACAGAGTGCCAGAAGAACAAACAAATGTCTTGGAAGAAGTGCAGCCAGAATGTTCCTTAGAAGCCAGGATATGTAAATTTCTTCTCACATATTTGGACATGCCATCAGGTGAGACAGGGCCCTGGAGAAGGACACCGTGCTTGGTAGAGGGGCAGTGAAAAAGAGGAAGGTTCTTAACAAGAGGGATGCCCATAGTGACTGGAAAAATGATCTCAAACATAACAATTATGAGGCTGGTGCAGGACTGGGCAGTGTTTGGATTGGGTCAATGAGTCAGAACCAATTCCAAGGCAATTCAGAATGAAGTGTGTTTGTTATGAGCACAAACCAGTCACCATTGAATTGACTCTGGTTCATGGCACCTCCAGATATATCAGAAATGAACTACACTCCACGGGGTTTCCCGTGATTGCTTTTCAGAAGAGATCATTAGGCCTTTCTTCCAAGGCACTGCCAGGTGGATTTGCACCTCCAATGTTTGTGTTAGCAGCCACGAGCATGAATTGTTTGCACTGTTCAGGGACTCCATTATGGATACAGTAGAAATGATTAACTTTTGTTGCTTGAATGATATCTAGATGGAGTGCTAACTGTCCAAAAGGCATATCGCAGAGCCCCATTACTGCAAATCGAGCACTAATGCAGAAACTGCAAGTGGGGACCATGCTAAGATGTGGTGGTTGAGACAATGATCCTAAAAGAATTGCTCAGCTCAAGGTTAGGCTACCTTCAGAGCCATGGGCTTGGTGAATCTTCAGTAGGAGAGAGAGAAGCAACGACCTGAGTGCTAATGACTTGGTATTAGCTAATGTGGGACATGTCTCAATCTTCTCTAAGGAAGGCACACAATCCTGACCCCATCCTTTTTGGGAACAAGTATCTCAACACATAGGGCAGAAAAATGTTCATCGTTTTCTCCTTTCTTCCTGATAGCTTAAGTTGTGGGCTTCTCCATCCCAGAGAAATTGTCTGAAGCTCCCTCCAGGAGAGAGAGCTATGTTGGTTTGAAAGGTTACCATTCCATTCTGACCCTTGCTTTAGAGGACAGTCACCTTTGAAGAAAAGTCACTTTCTATTGCAGTACCTTTAAATATTAAGAGCTGTTGAACATTCTTGTTCCAAACCAGGAACTTTCCTATCGTCACAAACTTTCAAAGCAAGAAGTGGAGTTTTACCCAATGTAGTTTCCGAAATAGATAAATGGACCCATGTATGACAGTGGCTATTTTGATACTCCATTATGAGTCACAACATTTCTATTCAACCCTCATTCCCAAAGCCCGGGGTTTGCTATGAGGTCTCCAGTAAGTGCAGGATAAGCTGCTTCTGAACGCCACAGTTAAGAAAGGGGCACGCTTCTTGTCATCCTCAGGATCTGATATGCAAAAAATAAATATGACTAAGAACATGTGGGTGGGAAGGTACATGGGAAAGAGAATTGAAGAAAAACTTCTCCCAAGGTACCCACTCAGATAGTATTACTTAACTCTGTCTTTAGTTTGTGGTTTCCTGTTTTTACTTACAGCAGACAAACACTTAATGGAAATGACCTTGATTTTTGCTGGCCTTCCAAACTCATGGTGTGGCAGGAGGGCAGGATTTGTCCTGTTTACCAGCAGGAATCCAGAGTTCAGGGAAATGGAATTTAGCAGGAGACAGAAACACACGGATGGTCCCCAGAGGCTGCTATGCCCCCAAGTGGAATCACCTCCAAATTTGGGACAGGGAAGGCACATTAGCAAGGAACCTAGATGACTGTATGGACATGTTCCCTGAGATGAGGGATGTTCATAGAATTAAAAGGAATTTCTACTGTACTGGAGTTTAAAATTCCAGTGTTAATAGTCAAGCCCTCCTTCGTGTCTTCCTATATTTGTTGCTGTTTCCTGGAGTCTTCTTTAAAAATGACAAATTCACATAGGAGTGATTGCATTCAGTCATTAACATTTTAGTGTGAATTACACTATCAAATTATTTCCATATGTACATGAGGGGGAAATTTTGAGAGTGAGAGAGAGAAAGAAAGAGAACAACGAAGCCATGCTCTCCTACATCCTAACCATTCCCAGTCATCTCTGCCAACTCGTGAACATCAAAGTGGGTGTGTGTGAGACAATGAAAGCCTCGTTTTGGGACAGTGTCAGCTGCGCCTGATTAAGGGGCCTGACAGCTGTCTGATGCCCCATGTGTTTTGAAGGATGTTCATAGAAGGAAGTCTGCTCATAGTGCCACTTCTTTCTCTCTAAAAGCTGTCACCAAGCCCTTTGCAGATTTTAGCTGAGTGGTCATGGCTTTATTGCTATTCCCCAAATCTCTAATTGGGCAGTAGGAATGGACAAATCACATGCACCCTTCTCCTACAGGCCTTTCTTCGTTAGTCGGTGTCTACTTTAGCACCTTCCCACATGTTTTCCTGTCCGAACATGGTTACTTTCGATTTGTTTCCTTGTTTATTCTCCTCCTCCCTCCATACTGCATTTGAATACATTCACCAGAATTCCCCAAGGCAAAGAGTCTGTTTGTTTTGTTCACATATGGGCCTAGAAACAATGTCTAGCCCATAGAAAATACACAATAAATAAGTGCTGAATAAGTAGATGGGTGGATTGATGATGAATGCGTCCTACCATCAACCTCAAACATAACTGGATGCACCCATGATTGCATTTTAAAATTTGCCCCAAGATGACCGTCCTGAGCAAGACTTGCTCTACCCCATTCACACTGAGTAGAAGGAGCAAGTACCTAGTGTCTCTTCAGCCCCAGCTCCCCTGCACTGAGTGCAGTCTGCCTGCGTGTGACCTCCAAGGGAGAAGAGCAAGAATCAAGTCTATTGATGAGGGAACTTCCAAACGGTTAGAGAAAATTCATCACCTTTTAATTCCATTGTCCATGAAGTTTTTGAAACCCACCTCCCTTTGTATTTTAAATCACCCTAAATGGAGTCACGAACAAAAGAGGAGATGCTGCAGTACAGTTTCAATATTGAATCAAAAATATAAATATAGTGGTATCCTATCCCAGCCCTGGTATTGGACAAAGACTCATGTTTGCTTCCTAACCTCACTGTGCTAGATTAGACTCTTTTAATATGCAGCTGTATGAGAGCTGTCAGTGCTAAGAACAGAGACAGGAAGATCTAGGGCAAGAAGCCAGGACCCAGAGAGACAGGCAAATAAAAATGAGAGCTCGGAACTAAGCAATGGGTTAGTACCTGCAGAGGGAGCTTGTAAGGGCTCTAGAGGTGTATGTGAACCCAAGGTCAAGCACAGCTAACAGGGGAGAAACTAGGCAGTAAAATGAAAAGCTGCACAGTCTCAGGTTTGACAGGCGAAGCAAGGTGAGGCTCAAAGGCTGGGCAAATGATATGTATAGTAAAGGGCAGCGAAAGGCCTCACGCATCAATTCTCGGAAATGATGCCACATTCTGTGAAATATGTGATTTGGATGTTGTGTGAACAACATAACATAGTCTGGTCCTCTATTTCTTTAAGCATCTTGAACAAGCTTTGTTGTGTGTTTTAGCCATGGTCGTTGACATGCTGACATCCACTTTGTGTTTGGGCCTCAGTCCACCGCGTTAGCACTTTCTCCATATCTTGATATAGATCCCTCTCCAATTTTTGCTAGCATTGTAGCTTTCAGCTTAGAGAAATGTTTCTTGGTTTTTGAGGATGGTTGATTACAACATGCCTAAGTCACCAGCAATACAGCATTTGCTGATTTTTTACCTTTGTGGTGTTTAATAACTTTTTGTTTCCCTTCCAACTCGATCATTTTCCTTTGCCTCTTTCTGATTCTATGATGAGAACTCGTTCCCCCACCCCCTTTTCTTTTTGGCCTTTGGGGGCCATAATGCACTGCACAGTAATGTTTCCTAAAGGAAATTAAACACAGCAGTAAGGCTACCACACTCAGGAGACATGCAGTCCACGAGACTTCGAGTAGAAGCACACACTGGGATACTTTTCAGATGGAGAGCGCCACACAGGACGCATACACGCCAGTAACACATACATTGATTGTGACTCTCAGGCCTATGGATTAGAGGTGAGGAGGAGCCCTGATGGTACAGTGGTTCTACACAGAACTGCCATCCACAGTGGCGACAGTTGGAAACCACCAGCAGCTCCTCAGGAGAAAGAAAGATGGCTTTCTATTCTCATAAACAATTATAGCCTTGAACACCCATAGGGGGTCCCTATGAGTCAGGTTTGACTCAATGGCAGCAAGATTATAAGTTATATATATACTGTTCCATTATGTGATTTCAATACAACCCATTTTCCAACAGTGCTTTTGAACCTTATTATAACATTATGGAACCACAGACATAGACGTGGCAGGACATTGCTCAAACGGATGTTATGTGGTACATTACTGTGGTGTTTTGTTCAGGATCCTGACATCCTGCAGAAACCAACTGGTCAGGACAAAGTGAGCAAGAGCGCAAACTACAGAAGCCAGGCTCAAAGTGATCCAGACGTAGGAGCTCGTCTCTGTCCTGACTCAAGAGAGTCTGAGTTGTCACTGGTGATCCCAAGGCTCCCTGGAGAAACTAGGAACTAAATGAGCCCAATTTGAAGAGGGAGGATACTTACTGTTGTTGTTAGGTGTCGTCGAGCCGGTTCCCACTCACAAAGACCCTGTGACACCAGAACAACCCCCCACCCCGCGACCTGCAACCCCCTCACACACTGCTTCTAGGTTGCAGCCCATTGTGGCAGCCACTGTGTCCATTCCGCTCTCGTTCCCCGTTCCTCTACTTGACCAAGCACGATGTCATCCGGGGACTGCTCTCTCCTGACAGAGTGTCCGAATATGCGAGATAAAATCTCACCATCCTTGCCTCTAAAGAAGCACTCGGACCGTACTTCTTCCAAGGCGAATCTGTTTGTTCTTTTGTCAGTCTGTGGTACTTTCAGTATGCTTCGCCAGTACCATAATTTAAATGTGTCCGTTCTTCTTTGACTTTTCGTAATGAATGTCCAACTGTAAAATGCATATGAGGCAATTGAAATTGCCATGATTTGGGTCAAGTGCACCTTAGTCCCCAAAGTAACAAAGTGTTGTTTCTCAACACTTTGAAGAGATCTTGAAAAGGAACACTTTGAAGAGATCTTGTGCGGCAGATTTACCCAATGCAATACACCTTTGGATCTCTTGATTGCTGCTTCCATGAGAACAGTCAGAGTGCAAAAGGAAAAGAAAGCAAATTCTTGTGGGAAACTCAGAGGAGAAGGAAGTGAGGGAGGGTGCTCTCCGGAAAGTCCGTGTGTCTGCAGAAACCAAAGGAAGTGTCAGTCAGCACTTGACTAGACTCCAAAGAAGAAATGAACCTGGTAGGGGAAGAGTCCTGTCCTGATGCCCTAGCAAGCTTGCACCTAGCCACAGAGGAAAAGGCTTGATCCAAAGCCTGCCTGAGTCTTGGGGGAATGCCTCTATAAGAGGATGGAAGACTTGTGAAGAATTGCTAGAAAGCCATCTCCTACTTCCTATATCTCCATGGAGATGCAGTTGCTCATGGCCTCCGAGGTTCTACTTTCTCCCCAGTTCCTTCAGGATGGAGCCGCAGGACAGAAACCCTCTGAGTGCCAGCCTTGAATGACATGAAAGACATGGAATGGCTTTCCCTCGAGGAGCATCACACAACCCCCTCACATGGTAGTCGTCTGACCTCTCGTAAGCACAACTGTCTTCCTTTTCAGTGGGTGGCACAAAGAAGTCCTGGTACAAGGAGAAAATACTGAAGCCTTACCCTTCCTTTGGCTGACTCTGCAAGTAATAAACTGTCTCTATCTACAACTGGCTCCCTATACTTTTACCAGTCAAATCACTCTGTGTCTGGCTTGACCTTGGCCTATAGGCGTATGTGTGATATTCATTGGCAGGGAGCAGAAAGAAAGCCAACCTTCTCAGGTGTATCACAGTGTTTGGTGTTCAATCCCTGCTGATGAAATCCTGATGCTGTCCAAGCCACCTCTGAGACCATACGCAGTGAAGTACTCTGAAATTATTGGCCATTTGCTACAGGGACACAATGCAGTCATATGGGACTTGTGGCTATTGTCTTTACAGCATCACAAGATTTTGTTTTGACTTGGCTCTCACTGCAGGCATTCATCTCAGCCCAAGGAAGATGCAGCTTATTTTCAAAGATTTCAAAAGAAGACCCATCATCCCCTCCATCAACCACCACAATGGGTTACCATAAAGGCAGGGGTTCGGTACTTAACACTCCTAGGGAGGTTAGCAGGCCCTTGCACACCCAAGAATTTATGCTCTATAAAGAAGGTCCAATTGAGCCAAGAAAATCAGCATTCAGCTACAGAATATATGACATGGCACAAACCAAGGGCTGTAGACATGAGGGAGGGAAGGAACATCTGCTCCCAACTACAGGGCTTAAGAATGGCATCATGGAGGAGGTGACAGTTGGGCTGGACCTAGAAAACAAAGTTTCAATGATCCAAGAAGGGATGGCAAATTAGCAAGCAAGCATGAATAAACAGGAATAATGAAAAGATTCTAGAGTAACTGGAAGTAGTCCTGGAGCAAAAAGACAATTGTCCTCAGGAAGATTTGAAATTACCTAGTATGCACCTCATAAAAAAAGAAGGTTCTACAAGCAAGAGGGAATGGCTAGGCAGTAAACTACCATGACTAAATGTGCCAGTCGCTCAGGCTGAACAGTCAAAGGGAGTAGAGAAGGAGACGATCAGGCAGACAATGAGTAGAATAACATTAACATTAAAAGCAGGCAGCTTTGGAGGATCTCGTTCTGACAAAGGGAGCTCGTTGCTTTACATTCAGCACTCACACCAACCAACAAAGCTAAGGACTGTGATTAGGAATCAAATGCTCACTGCACACCACTGTAGTACTATTCACAATAGCTGAGCGACAACCGGGCAAATGCCCCGCAACAGAGGAGAGGAGAAACAAAACGTGGTCCGTACATGTCATGGAAGACTTGTCAGCCAGCAGGAAAACAATGAGTCTTGACCCACACTGCAATGTGGACAGAGCTGGAAGGGGTTATCCTGAGTAAAGTAAGCCTAGCACAGAAGGACAAATGTGATATGTGGTCTCCTTGATGTAGGTATAGAAATATCTAGAACAGGAAATGCAGAGACTAAATGCTATCAGTGATTCCCAGGGTGGGCGGGAGGGGGAAAGATAGTCACTCTTCAGGAAGCAGTGAGTTTCTGTTTCTGTTGGTGAAAAATTTGCACCCTGTGATATTATAAGTATGAAAAATGCCGACCAGGCAAATGTGGTGTTATATGTGATTTTATAATAACAATTCAAAAACTTAATGGAGGTTTGAAGAAGTGAACGCTCTTGCCTAATGTCAGGGAGTGAGGAGCAAACTGTTTGCCTAACTCCGAAGCCAATGCTGGGAGGACCAGCTCGCAGCAGCACGAGGACAGTGATGAGGTGGAACATGCCAGATCGAAAGGAAACCAAGGCCCTTCAGGAACTGGGAAGGAATGAGACCTCAGGAACAAGTTCGAAAGGGGCCAGGTGACAGAAAGTTAGCCTGGCAAAGAGGGCGGGGCTTTGCTTCCTCCAAGATTAGGCACAAGACTGAGCAGAGACCCACCAAACCAGACCAAACCCATTGTCCTCAACTCGATTCCAGCTAACAGCGACCCCGTGTGGTGCAGAGGAGAACTGTTCCATGGGGGTTCCTGGCTAAGAACCTTCATTGAAGCAGATGGCTAGGCCTTTCTTCCGTGGTGCCACTTGGTGTGGTCAAATCGCCAAGCTTCGGTGTAGCAGCCAAGCACTTCACCGATTGTGCCCCCCAGGGACCTTGTGAGAGGAGACCCAGGAAGGCTGGAGCACAGTGGAGTGAGAGCAGACATGCACCCCATCCAAGAGGACCTTGATCCCAAGGCCAAACCTGCCTCCAAGATCCTACTATATCTGGTGACTCATTCTCCAGGACAGGGACAGCTCTTGCATGCCGCTGCAGGGCAATAACTCCGCATCCAACCCATATCCACTGGGCTCCAGGAGATGGGACCAAAGTTGAAAGCCACATTTGCTTTTGTGTCATTGAATCCTTTTATTCCATTTGGCCGATCAGAAGGCAAAAAGAATGCAAGCCAATCAAGGAGGGGATGAGCAGTGCAAATTGCGCTACAAAAGGGTCGCTCAATGCCCCTGAGCTGACTGCTTAGCAGGGCCAACAGGGCCGCCCGAAAACTGCTGCCCCACTCCTGAAAACTGTTCATGAGCGGAAGCCCCGTGAGCCTTGATTCTCAAAAGCCCAAACCCCAAGACAGGTGGCCTTTTCAAGAAATGAAGTTGATTTTCTCACCAGCCTTAGTCTGAATTCACTGCACGTTTTCTTCCTTAATCCAGGATGTGATAAGAAACCAATGTAACAGGAATTCATCTTCCCCCAAGAAAAAGGTGAACATCTCTGCGTTGAACCGAGACCGCTGGAACTTAAGTGCATTGCCTCTCTTCAAGCCTTCCAGTGAACGCGGTCAAGTCAAAGAAGGCTGCACCAGGCGGTGTAGCACGGCCACACTGTGACCACATGCTCTGTCTTTGTAGAAAATGGCAATTTCATCTGAAAGCAGAGCATGCGCCACTCGGTACAAGGAAACAAAGACCTTGTTTTCAGGGCTGGGGAACCTGGGCCTCCGACAGCAGTATTTGCTTGTTATATTGGATTCACATAACACAAAAGGTACGATGGGAAGGCTGGTTTGGGAAAATAAAGGCACCTTTGTGAAGAAAAACAAGTATGTGGCCTTCGGGGAGCGAAACACATGTTTAATTTTGTGTTTGAAACTTCTCGGCAGACTGCAGATCTATAAAGGGAATCGCTGAAAGTGAAGATAACAACGACTTACCCAGAGCATCAGGCTGTTTTTCCGCAAGACGAGGCGAGAAGTGAGAAAGCAAAATCTTCCCTTCAGTTACACAAACTCCCTCTCCTTTGCAGAGAAAACTTGGTAGCTGAAATGGAGCCAGGCGCTAATGCGGGAGCCTTGGTGACTAACTCTGCGCTTGTCAAACAGTGACATCTACTGGTCAGTTCTGACATCGACTTTTTCTTTCGGAGAGTGATCTAACTGCAGTGGCAGAGAAATTCTCCCGTGCCTTTTTCTGGTGAAGCATTGTGTCTTCTTTGGCCCTTTGGAAAATATTGGTTAGAGTTTCGTTTTTCTATTAAAAATATCATTCTTTCAGAAATATTTCAAGTTTACAAAGAACGAGAAGGGATGTTACTTTGCATTAACTAGTAGCACAGGATCTCTAACCAGGATTTGGTGGGTACCAGCATCATATGTTATACCCAGAAAGCACCAATAGTTTTCCAAAGCATCCCTAGTTACATTCGCTCCTTGCATCTTCAGCAACCTTGTGAGATAGAAAGGTCAGGGTCATCCCATTGTACAAAAGAAGAAAAATGACACCTAAAACAAATAGAGCAAAGCCAAGCCTTTTGCCATGGAATGGATTCGGACTCAGGGGACCCCTGTAGGACAGAGGAAAACTGATCATCGGATTCCCGAGAAAGTTGACCGTCCCATCTTTTCTCCTGCAGAGCTGCTGGGGGATGCAACCAGTTAAGGAGCAGAGAGCTTAACTGCTGTGCTACCAGGGTTCCTTGAAGTACACAAAGGCCCAGAAAAATCTAACAGATAAATTCAAGGTCACGGAACAAGTCAGAGGTGCTGTGAGTTTCCTTCGAATGCCCATCCCCTAGTTTTCCAAGTTGTGGATCAGGATTGTTATCGTTCAGACATCGTTCTCTTTATGGAAAGAAAGGAATGTGCTCCCAGCTGGTGGGTGTACAGGGAAAAGGCAAATGGGGACACGCAGAAACACACCCCCTCGCCTTTCTTTTGCACTGTGCTGTTAAAGCTTGACATTAACTAACGAGCAGAGGGGGAGTGCTGTTGAGGCCGAGAGCTGCCCTCCATTTCCGAATAGCAACAAAAGACATAGTCAAAGCTAATAGACCCACTGGGCATTATTAACTGTCTCCTGCAGCATAACCGAAACCACCACCCCAATGAAGTGCAGCCGTTGATCTTTGAAAAAAAACACTGGACCGTTCACTTGACTGGGGACAAGTGACCTAGTGGACAGAGTACCCACCTTCTCCCAAACAGGGTTCAGAGAGGCTAAGTTCCAGATGCTAGGACTGCCCTGATGATGCTTAGCTGCTTCCTAATTACCATCAAAACTAGAGACCCTTAGGGAACCTAGGGCCAAGAGAGATCTACCCAAATCTAGGAAGAATGGATTATAAACTCTCGTCTACAGGTGCACTGGGACATTAACCTGGGGCTGTTTGTGTCAGCAGAATCACCCAGACTAGAAAAGAGACCTGGAAGTATGAAGGTTGGAACATAAATGAACTCCCACAGAGGGAACAGAGAATAGACCTTCGGCTTTCCAGGTCTCTGGTCAGCCCTATGCTGACTCCATGTTGCTAGGGGAGAGGCAAGAAAGCCTGGTGGCTCAGGTTGGGCTGCTAACCTCAAGCTCAGGGGTTCAAATACACCAATTGTTCCTCGGGAGAAAGATGAGCCTGTCTGCTGGCATAACAGTGTCAGAAACGCAAAGGGGACAGTTCTACTCTGTCTTATAGGGTCACTATCAGCGGTAATACACTCTACGGCAGTGAGGGTTTGTTTGTTTATTTGTTTGTTTGTTCTTAAGTGAGTAGAAAGACAACTCAAGTGTGTTGTGCAGTGGGATGGTGAAGAGTGCGCAGAGCCCAATCAAACAGACAACGTGGGAAATGCAGTACAAACCAAACCTCGGGGATTAGGCAGTTCTGCTCTCATGAAGGTAGTCCCTGCAGGGACAGTTCTGCTCCGTCAGAATCAACGGTGAGGCTTTTTGGTTGGTTTTTTTTTTTTTTTTTTGAAGACCTAAATCTTCTCCCTTTCTAGAACGCCAGGGTGTCAGGTCCTTTTTAATAAAATTTTAATATGACTGTGTTACACATTGGGCTATTAGCAACAAAGTCAATGTTTTGGAACCACCAACTGCTCTGTGAGAGAAAGATGAGGCTTTCTACTCTTGTAAGAGTTACAGTCTCAGCACCACACAGGGGCACTTCTACCCCGTCCTATGGGGCCTCTGTGAGTCGGACTCGACTCGGTGGCAGTGAACCTGGAGAGTGGCGCGGACGACTAGGAGGGCAGTTTGTCCTTGGGACCCCTGGGCCGAGCCTGACTCATATGCCCCACCACGCCTCTCTCAGATGAATACAGTAACAACTGATGTGTATACAACACTTCCTATGTGCCAGGGGCCATCCTAAAGGATTTTCCCCCCAGAGAGACATTAAAAAGTTATTTACTTTATAAAGAAAAAATGCTCCAAAGATGCCGGGTGTTAAGAAGTACATAAAATGTGGTCAAATCAAGAGAAGTCAGCAGACAGACCTGGAACTATGTATGCCTTTTCATGTTGGAAAATCTTTTTCCTAGTTATTTTCCCCCCTTTTTACTTGGTCTTTTGTTTTCTTTTTGTTTTCTCTCTGTTATTGTCGGTCTGCCTACCTATAGAAGAAAAGCATGGGAAGCAAGCCAGAGAACGCAATGGAATGACGACTCTGTTGCAGCTTGAAGGGAGGAGGAGGTGGGAGAAGGGAGCAAACATCACCACAGATAGGGGGAACAATTAGGAAATTAAAATCAACAAGGAGGAGGGGGCTAGATATCCTAGGGGTGTTGGAGCAACAGCAATCTAGCTGAGAGGAAGTACTAAGAGGCAGAAAAAGGGTGAGGGTGATGGTGGGGCAGGAGGAAGGCAAGAGGAAACAGGAGAAAGATCTAGGAAGCAAAGCTATATAAACTTAGGCATGCACTTATGTAAATGCATTGATTCATTAAAATAGTGGTGTTGGCCAATGAACATATGGCGATACATTAACACTTTATTCTAGTAAACTGGCATTCTGTGATGCTCACCCTCCCTGCATGAGTGCTGAGGACAACATGGGTGCATAAGTAAATGTGGTGGAGAAAACTGATGGTGTCTACCTATCAAATGATATAGCATCTGGTGTCTTACAGGCTTGAAATTAAATAAGCGGCCTTCTAGCACAGAAGCCACAAGCCCAAATGGAAAAAACACACCAGCCTGTACAATCATGAGGTGTCAACCGGATCAGGTAACAGGCATCAAAAGACCCAAACCAACCAAACAAGCAAGCAAATAAACATATTGTTGTGAATGAGGGGGGCCAGAGCAGAGATCTCAAACTCATCTGTAGCCAACAGGACATCCCCTCACAGAAGGTTCACAATGAAGAGATGAAGTAACTAGGGCTCAGTATAGCACCGATGAAACACACAATATTCCTCTGGTTCCTTGAGGCTTCCTCACCCCCTACTATCATGACCCCAGTCCTGCCTTTCAATTCTGGCTAGACCGGAGCATGTATGCTGGTTCCGATTTTAGCTCAGGACACATGGAATCCACGTCAGATAAACCCCTCAGGAACAGAATTGGGAGCAGTGATATCAGGAGTGTAGGGGGAAGGTGGGGGGAGGAGGGAAGGAAGAGGGAACCGATCCCAATGATGGACACATAACCATACTACACCCTTAAGGGGAAAATAAACAGAAACTGTGGGGGAAGGGAGACAGTAGTGGGTATAAAATTTGAAAATAATAATTTTTAATTTATCAAGGGGTCATGAGAGGGTGGAGGGAGGGGAAAAAGAGGAGCTGATACCAAGGGATCAAATAGAAGGTAAATGCTTCAAAAATCATTATGGCAACATTTGTACAAATATGCTTGAAACAATTAATGTAGGGATTGTTATGAGAGCTGTAAGCTCCCCCAGTAAAATGATCTTTAAAAAAAAACAAGAGAAGTATCCATTTTTCTTTGAGTTCAGTTTTGGCAGTAGTGTTTGCCTGATACCTAACAATAAGCACACCCGATTATGTCTGTGTGTTAGTTTGGGCACATTAGAAAAACAAATCCACAGAAACTCATATGTATAGGAGAGTGTTTTATATAAAGGGTAAATGTAAATTGAGAAAGCATCCCAACCCAGTGCTTCCCAAGCCCATAAGTCCAACATTAGCCCATAGGTGCAACACCGATCCACAAAGTCCTCCTCGATCTCACAAAACACACGTAATGATGCTGACAACAGGCAGAAAGCTGAATCATTGAACGTGTAAGCCTCTCAGTGCTGGCAGGGGTCTCTACATGGCTGCTCCAGCACCCAGGGCTGCATCCAGGGGTAGGTCCATGTGGCTTCTCCTGAGGGATGTCTTGTAGGAAGTGAGCCTTGCCAGCTGAAGCAGAGAACTGGCTAAGGCAGCTGCACCCTGGTCCGACCATCAGAAAGCAAGAGACCCGAAAACTAGAAAGGCAAGGCTCACGGAGCCATTTATCTCTCTGCACTTCAATTGATCCCACATGTGTTTATCAGCCTGTTAGGCACAATAAACCTTAACTATCTCAGTCTGTTTTGTTACCAATGACATTAGTATTTAGGATTATTTTTATCATAAATGTCTTGCTTACATGTACTTTGCATTTTTTGAGTTTGAGTTTTTTGGTTTTTTCAAACCTTTTTATCATGGTTTGGGTGCAAGTTGCTTTTTCATTCAATAAGCAGTCCTTTTATTTCTTTTGATCATTTTACTGGGGGCTCATACAACTCTTATCACAATCCATACATTCCTCCACTAGGTGAATGTTTTGAGAATGATGAAGGCAGTTTGAAACCACCAGTCTCTCTCTCTCTCTGAAACCACCAGTCTCTCTCTCTCTCTCTCTCTCTCTCTCTCTCTCTCTCTCTCTCTCTCTCTCTCTCTCTCTCTCTCTCTCTCTCTCTCTTTCTCTCTCTCTCTCTCTCTCTCTCTTAATCATTTTATTCAGGACTCTTACAACTCTTATTACAATTCTTCCATCTTTCCATTGTGTCAAGCACATTTGTACATTTGTTGCCTTCATCATTCTCAAAACATTTGCTTTCTGCTTGAGCCGTTAGTATCAGCTTCTCATTTTTCCCCTCCGACCCTACTCTCCCCTCCCTCATGAACCCTTGATAACTTATACATTATTATTATTTTGTCATACCCTACACTGTCTGACGTCTCCATTCACCTACCTTTCTGTTGTCCATTCCCCAGGGAGGAGATTATATGTAGATCCTTGTAATCAGTTCCCCCATTCCAACCCACCCTCCCTCCACCCTCCCGGTATGGCTACTCTCAGCACTGGTAAGCAGGCCCTGTATAGGAACATGTGATCCCTCACAATTCCAGAAGGCAGGTGCTACTATTATCCCCAGTTTACAGATGGATAAACAAAGGCACTGAGATTTGTTCATTGAGCCAAGGTTTCTTTTCTTTTAAATGGTGGCATCTCATCTTTTTAATGGTGACCTCCTCCAAGTCTGTCCAGTTTCAGTGCCCATTCCCTTAGAAACTTCAGAGCTGATTCTCCTACTGTCAGTAGTTCTCAGGGTATGGTCCCCAGATCATAATACCTTGGAACTTCTTAGAAATGCAAATTCTCAATCTTCCGGTCTCCTGCCCCACTCCTCTCTGCTCACAGGCCAATGGACTGAAACAGGAACCCTGGAGTCAGGTCCCAATCACTTGTAGTCTGACAAGCACCACAAGTGATACTGCCAGTCTTGAAAAGGCAGTTGACAAGGAGCGTGCTGGGGAAGGGGATAAGGAAAGGGTGTGAGGGTAGGGGGCAGGGATTGAGATTACAGGGCACTCAGCTCACAAAGAGCACTCCACACATTAGTCAGTATACTGCTTGATCTCTTATTGCTTGCCATTCTCTCGTCAATCAAGAATATGAGAAAGTGGCAATTCCCTTTTATGCTAGGCTTACATTAATTGTGCATGGATGTTTGGGGGTATCATCCCTTCTTGTGGGTAGTTGTCATCTAGTCAGTTTTCAACTCCTGTTGAACCCATGTACGTCCAGTCCTGTGTGATTTCCATGATCCGTTGCAGATCTGATCTTGAAGAACCGTAGGGTGTAGCTGGCTGATTTTCAGCTATGGATTTATAGGTCTTTCTTCCCAGCCCATCCTTGTCTGGAAGTTTTACTGAAATCTACTCAGCATCATAGCCGACAGCATGAACAAGTGGGTCCCTGAAGCACATGAGCAGGGACACAAATCTGGCTCTCCCCTATGGAAGGGGAGAATTCCATTGTCAGGCATCCTGCTGGTGCAGCAGGAACTCTGCGGGGAATAAAAGATGAGGCTGTCTCTCCTGTAACAGTTTCAGAGACCATACGAGCCGTTCTCCTCTATCCTATAGAGTCACTATAGAGTTGGAACCAACTGGATGGCAATGAGTTTGGTTGTTGGCATTAGGTGCCATTGAGTCACTTATAGGGACCCTGTGTACAACAGACGGAAACACTGTCCAGTCCTGCACCATCCTCATAATCGTTCCTCTGTTAGAGCCCGTGGCTGGAGCCATGTGTAAAGCTCTCAGTGAAGGGCCACACTCCTGGGTAGCATCTGCAGTTATGTGCAGTCTCTGGCATCATGGATGTGCTGCTGCTGGCAACACTCATGTGCTAAAGCCTTCCTTCCAAATACCAATGCTGAAAATGCCAATATGCCCAAGTTGGCAACGTTCTGAACTAACTCTCAATGAGGCTGGCATCAAAGCTGTGCTGCCCTACCTCCACTCCAATGCCTCACAGAGATCTTTAGAGAAAATTCTTCTTTTTCGGCTTACATATCATTTTATTAGGGGCTCATACAACTCTTATCACAATCCATACAAACATCAATTGTGCAGCGCATATCTATCTGTACATTCATTGCCCTCATCATTCTCAAAACATTTGCTCTCCACTTAATCCCCTGGCATCAACTCCTCAGTTTATCCCTCCCTTACCACTCCCCCCTCCTTTATGAGCCCTTGATAATTTATAAATTATTATTTTGTCATATCTTGCCCTTTCTGGTGTCTCCCTTCACCCACTTTTCTGTTGTCCATCCCCCAGGGAGGAGGTCACATGTAGATCCTTGTAATTGGTTCCTTCTTTCCTACCCATGCTCCCTCTACCCTCCCAATATTGCCACTCACACCACTGGTCCTGAAGGGATAATCCGCCCTGGATTACCTACATTTCCAGTTCTTATCTGTACCAGTGTACATCCCCTGGTCTAGCCAGACTTGCAAGGGGGGATTCGGATCATGATACTTGGGCGGGGGCGGGGGGGGAGTGGTGGAGGAAACATTTAGGAACTAGAGGAAAGTTGTGTTTTTCATTGTTGCTACATCGCACCTTGACTTGTGTCTCAGATTTAGAGAGAATCCCTGGGGAATTAGGCCCATGGGTACATCAGACTGATGTCGCTAAATCTACCCCAACCCTATAAAGCAGTGGTTTTAAACCTGTGGGTTGCGACCCCTTTGGGATCAAATGACCCTTTTACAGGGTCACCTGAATCATCACAGTAGCAAAATTACAGCGATGAAGTAGCAACGAAAATAATTTTATGAAGAACTGGGAGGCAAAGGGTATTTATAGAAGTCTAGATAAAGACATGTACATATGAAAATATAAATATGAGGCTGGGGAAATAGATGTATGTGCCTATATTTATAGGTCTAGTATTAAGGTGGCAGAAGGACATTGGGCCTACACTCAAGTACTCCCTCAATGCAAGAATATTTTCTTCTATTAAATTGGCATTCTATGATGCTCACCCTCCCAACACAACCACTGAAGACAAAGCGGGTGAACAAACAAATGTGGTAAAGAAAGCTGATGGTACCCGGCTATCAAAAGACATAGCGTCTGGGGTCTTAAAGGCTTGAAGGTAAACAAGTGGCCATCTAGCTCAGAACCTCCTTGGTAGCTTAAGCAGCATCCTCTTTATGTTTGAATCCTAGTGAAGAACATTCCCTGCCCTCTCTTTTATACAGGCTCTCAGTGCACCAGTCTTACAGGAAGAACATTGTGCTGGGCAGCAGAAATCTAGAATTCAAAATCAAGTCCTGTCATTTATCATCTGGTAAGGCCTGCGCAAACCATTTAAACTCCATCAGTTATTGCTACGTGCGATTGAGTCGATTTTGCTAACAAAGGCACAGATCAGAGGCTGTAATGAAAGCGGTTTCCAGATCTTTTCTCCAATGAAGCCACTGGATAGCTTAGAACCACTTTTCCCTTGGCATCTGAGTGCCTGCCATTAACATCCATCTACCTGGATAATACTCGCTTCCCTGCCTGCCCTCAAAAGTACCTGTTCAAGAGACATGTACTGGACTTCTTTCAACGAAGTACAAAACACACAGTACTGGGCCTGTTGGGGCTCTAAAGAACAGCCACAGACTTTGCTAGCTAAAAATCACACAGACTAATGATGATAACTTTTAACGAGGTCTCGCTCGTTGCTGTGCACTTTATGTGATATGTCACAATAACCCTGGAAGATGAGTACAATTAAGTCCATTTTACAGATGAGAAAACAGAAGTTCAATGAGGATCATAGACTCATTCAAGTCACATATCTAGGAGGTGGTAGATCTGAGATTCAAATGCAGGTCTGTCTGATGCCAGAAGCCGTGATTTCCCCACCAGATCATACTGCCTCATGCATGTAAATAGCTAGAATACTAGTTCGAAAGCCATTAATCCCATAAGGCATAGCTGAAGCGTGTGTAAGGCACGTGCGCAAGAAAAAGATGCTGACTGAAAAATTTCACAGGTAGATAGGAGTTAACCAGGCCTTATCGAGGCAAAAAGAAAGAAAGAAATGGGGTGTTTAATTGCAATGGCAACAGGTCATTGGAAGGCAACTGGTGCCTCAAATTCAATCACTACTCAAAATAGCCCAGACTCTGTGAATGGGCGTGGGTTACCTGTCTGAACAGTCGAGAGCGCCCAGAGCTCAAGGGGAACACCTGAGCTGAATAAAAATAAGTTGAGCACATTTCGGCATGCCGGATGGGTCTACTGAGAAAACGTTTTTTTTAAATCATTTTACTGGGGGCTCATACAGCTCTTATCACAAGCCATCCATCCATCAATTGTGTCAAGCACATTTGTACATTTGTTGCCATCATCATTCTTAAAACATTTTCTTTCTACTTGAGCCCTTGGTATCAGCTCCTCATTTTTCCCCTCCCTCCTATACCCTCCCTCCCTCACGAACCCTTGATAATTAAAAAAATATTTTTTTCATGTTACACTGTCTGATGTCTCCCTTCACCCATTCTATCATTTTGATTGGTTTCCCCTTTCTCCCCCACCTTCCCCTAACTCTCCTGGTATCTCTACTCTCATTATTGGCCCTCAGGGGTTTATCTGTCCTGGATTTCCTGTGTTTCCAGCTCTGATCTGTACCAGTATACATCCTCTGGTCTAGTTGGATTTGTAAGGTGGAATGGAGTCATGATGGTGGGGAAGGAAGCATTAAAGAACTAGGGGAATGTTGTATGTTTCATCATTGCTATACTGCACCCTGACTGGCTCATCTCCTCCCCATGATCCTTCTGTAGGTGGATGTCCAGTTGCCTACAGATGGGCTTTGGGTCTTCCGTCTGCACTCCCCCTCATTCACAATGCTATAAGTTTTTGTTCTTTGATGCCTGATACCTGATCCTATCAACACCTCATGATCACACAGACTGGTGTGCTTCTTCCATGTGGGCTTTGTTGCTTCTCAGCTAGATGGCCACTTGTTTATTTTCAAGCCTTTAAGACCCCAGACGCTATATCTTTTGAGAGCGGGACACCATCAGCTTTCTTCACTACATTTGCTTATGCACCCATGTTGTCTTTAGCTATCCTGTTGGGAAGGTGAGCATCATGGAATGCCAGTGTAATAGAACAAAGTGTTCTTGCATTGAGGAAATAGTTGAGTGGAGGCCCAATGTCCATCTGTTACCTTAATAATACATTTTTAAATAATCTATTTCCCCGTCATCATATATAAATATTTTTACATTTGTACATGTCTGTATTAAGACCTCTATAAATACCTTTTGCCTCCTAGTTCTTTCCCCTATTTCCTTTTACTTTCCTCTTGTCCCACTCTCATGCTTAGCCTTCATTTGGGTTTTCGTAATTCCTCTTGGTTACATTGCCCTTGATCAACCCCTACCAGGCCTCCTACACAATCCTTGCCATCAATTTTGGATCACTTGTTACTCCCTTGTCCCTGGGTTTGTTAACACCCATTTCCTTTCCCCCACCTCCCACTCTCCCATGTCCCCCGGGAACTGTCGGTCCCATTGTTTTCTCCTCCAGATTGTTTATCCCACCTGTCTTATCTAGATAGACCTGCAGAAATAATAATATGCACAAAAATAACAAGAGAGAGCAAACCAAACCAACAAAGGAAAACAAACCCAAACAACAAAAAGAAAAACCTGTAAATAGTTTAAGGTCTTTTCACATTTAGGAGTGTTTTCTGGTCAAGTCTGATGGGGTGCCAGACCCTGGTCCCAAAGTCTATTTTTTAGTATTCCCTTGGGACTTCCTTGCTCTGCACACCTCATTGTGGTAGGGTCAGATTGGGTGCAATTCCTGCACTGTGTGTCCAGTGTTTCCCCCTGTGGCACCATAGGTCAGTGTCTTGTAGTGGGGCCAACCCTATGGTCCTCTCTACTTTGGCTGCTCTGAGCGGGAATATCATCCTCAGAGCTTGGTGGGCCAGGATGTGCTCCACTCTCTCTTTCTCTCCCTTCATTTGCTCCTGTGCATTCTGATCAGACATGTCCCTCTCCCTGAGCTATAGTTTCAGTGCTATCCTCTGAAGTAAATTCTTCTGCAGGGAGAGGGTATTTTCCACATATTTGGGACTGGGGCTGGCCCCTGAGACCTCTCTATTGGTTCCCTGCTTCAGGCCGGTATGTTGCATTGACACCTTGGAGCACCGGATTGAAGTCAGGTCCCTCTTTCCCTGTGGAGATATAAACAATACCCTCCCCTTGGGTGGGTTCATGTTCGGTTCCCCTGCTACCCATGAGAAGATGTTTTTGTTTGGTTTTATTTTTCCTTTTAACCCATTTTCAACTTGTTCTACATTTTTTAATAAATCATTTTATTGGGGGCACATTATGCTTCTTATAACAATCCACACATCTATTGTATCAATCACATTTATACATATGTTGCCATCATCCTTTTCAAAACATTTTCTTTCTACTTGAGCTTTTCTTTTTTCCCTTCCTCCCCAACCCTCCCACCCACGTGAACCCTTGATAAATTATAAATTATTATTATTTTCATATCTTACACTCTCAGCCATCTCCCTTCATCCATGCTTGTGTTGTTCATTCCCCTGGAAGGGGTGTGTGCGTGTTATATATTGATGGTTGTGATAGGTTCCCCCTTCTCTCCCTAACCTCATGCTATCACTTCTCCCATTACTGTTCCTGAGGGGTTTATCTGTCCTGGATTCCATGTGTCGAGGACTCCTATCGGTACCCGTATACATGTTCCTGTCTAGGTGGGTTTATAAGGTAGAACTGGGGCCATGGTAGTGGGGGCGAGAAAGCCTCAAAAATCCAGAAGAATGTGTTTCATTGGTGCTATCCTGCACCCTGGCTGATGCGTCCCTTCTTTGTAACCCTGCTGTGAGGGGATGGACTGTTAAACTCACACAGTGAAGTAAGACCTTGTTGAAGTTGTGTGGACCACCGTGGTCACTCTGAGCAGAACTGTGTACTGCAAGAGAGCATGAGGAGTTGGTTTCTGAATGCAAACTGATACAGAGACTCTTTGTTGTGGCTTCAAGGCCTAATAAGCATAGGTAACATGTGCTGCATGGCTACTATGTGCCACGCACCATTAAAACTAAGCACAAGGTAAGTACATCACATTGTGATGAAGGCAATTGTGTGTATCTGATTAAGCACACTAGTTCTGAGGTACTGCTGGACAGTATTGGCTTGACCAAAGACAACTTAATTAACCTCAGTGTGGCTCCGTTTCCTCATCTGTATAGTGGAGAGCTATATACCTACCTCAGAAGAGTTGGCATGAGAATTAAGTAAGTTAATCAATGTACTGTAATTCAGTAAAACAGTTAATATGATACCGAGCACTCACTAAATATTAATGTGCTCAGCTTCTAACCCCAAAATTGGAGACTTGAGTCCACCCAGCGGTATTGGCGGGGGGTAGGGGGGGTACCTGGTGATCTTCCTGGGATAACTCAGTCACTGAAAACCCTCAAGATCCCAGTTCTACTCTGATACTCATGGTGTGGCCGTCACTCAGAATCAAATTGACGGCAACGGCAACTGGTTTGGCTTAAATGATACAAGAATAAGTCGAAACATGGCTATAGAATCATAAACACCTTTATAGGACAAAAAATTGTTTTAATGTACAGCTATTGTTTCCTGGCACATCCTGCATCTAGGTCTATGTATTTCCAAAGACCATGTTTTCAACTATTTACTCCTGTCTGGAATGATTCTGCACCCTTTGAGTTAGACTATGGCAACATGACAGTGCTGGCATCCTCGACAGACTCCAATTGTGTTACTTTGACCTCTTCCTGAGTTTGGGAAATATAAAAAGAAGTCTGGAAGGGCAAGATCGGGGCAGCAGGGTGGATGGAGTAAGGCTTTCCCACAGAATTCGCAGAGGACTGCCCTTGCTGCCCTTGGAAAGCGCAGTGTCGGGATGAGCACATGCTGTGGCAGCAAGACAAAAAAACAAAAATGCCACGGTGCAACGTACCTGGCCTTTTTCACGGTTAGTAAAACATCTTCCTAATTAGCTCCTGTTATAGTTCTGTGTCCTTTGGGAAAATCCATCAGGATTACCCCTTTGTCATCCCAGACAATAGTTACCCTAACTTTTTGAGCTGATCTCGCTGCCTTGAATTGAATGGCTTCACTGTTGTAATTGAACATTTGTTTTTTAAAAGGTATTCTACTGAGCCTAAGACATATATTTAACTGAGAGAGATTCTCTGCAGGCATCCATTCATCACAAAAATATGTTTAAACTCACTTTGGGACTAGATCCATACTTGTATGAACTTGAACCTGAGTAGCAATATTTTTTACTTACTCTTGTATAATGTTGTCATTGATATAAAGCTAGAAGGAGTAATTATTTTGACTTCTAAGAAGTGGTCCTAGGCATATTGGTTCTTTGCAACATACCAAATTACCTTCAATTTTGGCAACTTAAAACAACTTATTCTTATTCTCACAGCTTTGGGGCCAGGTATCTGGCATGGGTTAACTGTGTTTTCTACTTTAGGGTCTCTCACAGACTGTAACCGAGGTATTGAATATGGTTTGGGTCTCCTCTTGAAGCTTAACTGTGGAAGGATCCACTTCTAAGCTCACTCATGTGATTGTAGGCAGGATTTTGTTCCTCCAAGGCTATGGGACCAAGGGCAGAGGTGCCCTCGGTTCCTTGCCACATGGACCTCTCCAACATGGTAGCTTATTCAAAGCACAGAGTCTGCTAACAACATGGAGTCCAAGTCCATCTAATCACAGAATTAAAACATGTCTCTTTTGTCATATTTTATTCTTTAGAAGTTACTAGATCCAGCCCACAATCAAGGGGAAGGTATTACAAAGGGTATAAATACCAAAAGACAGGGATTCTTGGGGAACATCTCAGAAGTCTGTCTACCACATCAATAATAATAATACTAAACGCAAGAGTCAAAGAGAAACTGTTAAAGGGTTTAGGGTATAACATTCAACTTAAAGTGAACTGTGAACATCAATAGGTTCATCAACTTATTTGGCCTAATTTCTCCTTTTCAGAAAAGAGGTTACTCAGCACCTCCCTGGTAATTAAAAATTCTTGTACTATACAGCTCATGATCCAGGACGAAGTATCTGCTGTTGCAGTCCTTCTGAATCGTTCCAGTGCTCCCCCAGAGGGCAGTATTGCCCACTTTGGGAAACTGGTATAGCTGATTAGGTAAACAGTTAATAAGCTAAGTTCCTATTGTATGGAGGTTTAATTGACTCTATGATAGTAAAAAGAAGTATGTCCTTTTATGAGTGTTTAAATGACTTAATTTCATTTTATAATAAAGATATTTGAATCATTAGCCTACCCATAATATTGATACGAAACTGACTCAGAAAAGTTAAATAACTTACCTGGGACTCCCCCAGGTTTAACAAGTTAGCGTGATTTTTTTCCAGTGGATGATAGTTTTGTTCAACACCTGACTTTCAACTAACCACACAGATAACCTGTTATCACCACTCGTGTTCAGTATTCTTGCCATAAAAAGAATCTCCCTCAAAAGTAATAGTAGTTATTTTATAGAAATGGAATGTTGATTATTTATAATTGATAGCAAAACAGCTTTCTCAGTAAGTGCTGCTTTGTTTTCTGCTGTCCTTCAGTGTCAGATGTGTTTGCTAATATTTTTCTGAAAGTAAAAACACTAGTTAGGGTTTGGGATGTACAGTGCTTGTCTGTGCCAGCCATCTTTGCCAGTGTGCACAAAGCTGGATTATCAGCTGCCCTTTCTGACCCTTTCTTTTATTGGTTCACCAAATTAAGGGTGCTAAAACTAATCCACCTGCCCTGATATTCCAAATGAGCTTCCACACCCCTTACTAGTCCAGAATACATTATTGCACAGACACCAACATACTTTGCTCTACACACAGGAGCAAACAAAGATGGAAGGAGAGAGAGTGGAACCCATCCTGGCCCGCCAACCCCTGAGGACAATATTCCTGCTCAGAGCAGCAGAGAGAGGCTTCCCCCCGCCCACCCCTGCCCCCCATAAGACACGATGGACATCCTCACTGACCCATAGTGCTACAGGGGACAACACTGGAGGCACAGTGCAGGAATTGTGCCCGATCTAACCCCACCAGGATGAGGCAAAATGCTAAGCACGTGCGACAGACTAGCAAGGGGAGCAAAGCAATGAAATTCCCGGGGAATACCAAAAATAGAAATTGGGGCCCGGGTGTGGCACTGCATCAGACTTGATTGGAAAACACTCCTAAGGTCAACAAACAGACCTGGAAATATTTATAGGTTTTTCTTTTTTTGTTGATGATTTGTTGTTGTTGTCAATGTTTCGGGTTTGGTTTATTTTTTGTTGTCTTTTGTTGTTTTATTTTGCTCTATCTTGTTTTTGTGCTTATTATTGTCTCTGCATGTCTATCTAGATAAGATAGGTGGGATAAATAATCCAGGGGAGAAAACAATGGAACCAATGGTTCTGGGGGGACATGGGAGAAGGGGAGGTGGGAGAAAGAAAGTGGATGTTAACAAACCCAGGGACATAGGAAAAACAAGTGATCTAAAACCGATGGCAAGGAGGGTGTAGGGCACCTAGTAGGGCTTGATCAAGGGCAATGTAACCAAGAGGAATTGCTGAAACCCGAATGAAGGCTGAACATGATAGTGGGACAAGAGGAAAATAAAAGGAAATAGAGGAGAGAACTAGGAGACTTGTACATATGTGAATATATGTATATAGAACAATAGGGAGATAGATATATGTACAAATATTTATGTTAAGAATTAAGATGGACATTTGGCCACCATTGAAGTATTCCCTCAACACAAGGACACTTTGTTCTAGCAAACTGGCATTCAGTGATGCTCACCTTCCCGATACGATTGCTGAAGACAAAATAGGTGCATAAGCAAATGTGGTGAAGAAAGCTTATGGTGCCCCACTATAAAAAGATATAGCTTCAGGAGTCTTAAAGGCTTGAAGATAAAAAAAGCTGCCATCTAGCTGAGGAGCAACAAAGTCCACATGGGAGAGGCATACCAACCTATGTCGATGGAATCAGGTATTAGACATCAAAGACCCAGAACAAAATATCATATCATTGTGAATGAGGGGGAGTGTGGAGTGGAGACCCAAAGCCCCTCTGTAGAAAATTGGACATCCCCTTACAGGAGAGTCACAAGGAAGAGACAAGCCAATCAGAGTGCAGTATAGCACCAATGAAACTTACAGCTTTCCTCTAGTTCTTTCATGCTTCCTACCTTCCCCCCCACTATCCTGACCCCGATTTTACCTTACAAACCTGGCTAGACCACAGCATGTATACAGTTACAGATAAGAGCTGTAAACACAGGGAATCCAGTACAGATAACCCCCTCAAGACCAATAATGAGAGTAGAGATACCAGGAGGTTAAGAGGAAGGTGGGGGGAGAAAAGAGGAACCAATTACAAGGATTCAACATATAAGCTCCTCCCAGGGAGACGTCAGACAGTGTAAGACATGAAAAAATAATAATGATTTATAAATTATCAAGGGTTCATGATGGAGGGATGGTGGGGGAGGGAGGGGGGAAACTGAGGAGCTAATCGCAAGGGTTCAAGTAGAAAAATGTTTTGAAAATGATGATGGCAACATATGTATACATGTGCTTGACACAATGCATGCATGGCTGGATTGTGATAAGAGCTGTATGAGCCCCCAATAAAATGAATTTTTAAAAATACTTTGCTCTAGACCCAAAGAAAAGGCAAACTGATGAGTACAAAGCAATGATGGGAAATTTCCAGAATAAAATCATATGATGTGTTAGCAATAAAACATAATTTTTTTTCGTATACCCCAACTAAATTTGGATATTATTTCAAGATTAGATTTGATCCACTAGACTCCAGCAAGGACCAGACAAGTTGTGGGACAATATCAAGAACATTAGACATGAAAAAGCAAAAGCTCACTAGAAAGATAAGATGAAAAATGGATACCAAAAGAGCCTCTGAAAGTTTCTCTTGAATGTATAGTAGCTAAAGCAAATGGGAGAAATGACAAGATATGGGAGCTTAAGAGAAATTTTCAAAGGCTGGCTCAAGAAGGCAATGTAATTTTTCCATGAGCTCTTTGAAGTAGTATACTGAAATGTACAGAGTGAGAAAACCAAAGGGGGAGACAAAGTTCACCATTTCTTGTTGAAATAATTGAAGGACTCTGTGGTTGCATGTTGGGTTGTTAACCACAAGGTCATTAGTTCAAACCCATCAGCAGCCCCATGGGAGAAAGTTGAGGCTTTCTGCTTCAACAGAGACAGTTCTACTCTGTCCTATAGGGTCACTATGCATCAGATTCAACTCTATGGCAATGAGTTTAGTAGGTTTTACTCTATGCTAGGCACTATACTACGTACTTTAAACTGACTATCCCATTTACTTCTCAATATTATCCTATAAGGAAAATAGTGTTAGTATCTTCCTTTTTATGTGCCAAGGCTTTAAAAAGCTCATAGAAAAAAATGGAATTAAAAGATAATGACCCCAGTATTCATTGCAAAGTTTGAAAACACAGAAAATAACAAATGTTGATGATAGTGTGGAGCGTATGGAACCTTCATACAATGCCAACTGGGCAGTAAAATTGTGTAAACGCTGTGGAAAGTGGCATGGGCTGTCCACAAAATGTTTGGAAAAGAAATACCATATGAGTCAGGAATCCCCCTACTTAATAAATAGCTCATAGAAATAAGAGCTGAGACACGGACGGTATATGCCCACCCATAAGCATTGCAGCATGAGTCACAAGAGCAAAAAAAAAAGGAACTAGCCTAAATACTCAACGATGGAAGGAAGCAAAATAAAAAAACTTTGTAATACACGCAATAGAATGCTATGTAATATGAAAGTATAGAATATTAGTAAAGATGAATCTGAGAAGTATTTCACAATGTGGGTGAACCTGGAGGACATTTTGCTGAGTGAAATTAGTCGATCCTAAAAGAACTAACATTGTATGGGGCACTGTTAGAAAAAATCAAAAAAGGGTTTTCACATACGCACACACACACACACATGCAAGCGTTCTCTGGCGGTTATCAGAGTAGGAAGGGGAAGAGGGCAGGGTAAAGCATGAACCAGAGAGTAGACAAATATTAACTTGGGTTTAAAATTTTATAGTGGCAACTTTTCGCATTTTGAATCTTAGATGAAAAGATAAAAGCCAGCCAGAAATCATGCAGCTATTCGTTGACAGAAGGAGATAAAACCCAGGTGTATCTGATTCCAAAATTTATATACTTAAAATATATTTTCATTTAAAATTTTATAGTTAACCCTAATGTCAAGACCAAAAGAAGAAACTTCAGTGGACTCATCTTTTAGTATATTTATGTCTGTGTGGCTTTCAGGAGGTTGTCCATTTGCTTTCTATGTGAAAAATTCTGTTTGGCCATAGGAAACAAATATTGTGAATTAGTAGAATTTTTAAAAATATTTTATTGGGAGCTCTTACATATATCATAGCATTCCATCAATCACATAAAACACTTGTACACAGTCAGTTTCTAAACATTTTTAGATAGATGGCATATAATATTTGAAAAATACCATTAAACAATGCATTGTTTAAGGTTAAATATAATATGAGGGGATTTTTTAAAGTGTAGAAAAATGAATTAAAATATAATGGCATCTTCCCTCTTTCCCCAACTTCTTTTTTTTTAATCATTTTATTAGGGACTCATACACCACCCATCTCGATCCATACATCCATCCATTGTGTAAAGTACATTTGTACATTCATTGTCCTCATCATTCTCAAAACTTTTGCTCTCCACCCAAGCCCTAGATTTTTTTTAAAAGACAAAAAACACACTCTTCCCTCACAGATCTCTGAAGGTACCTGTCTAGCCGGCTGACTGATGCGACAAAAAGGAAAGGTCATAAATAAGTGTATTAGAATTGTAGCCCTTTGATCAGGTATTTGAGGGGAAGTAATTTGTCCTTCTGAAGTTAACATCTTGGAAAGATTACTCAGCGCCCGGTGCACCTCTCAGGGGAAGACGTTCACTCCCAGTAGCACTTATTTCTGCCTTGACAGCATCACAGGTTCCAGAAACAGTACATCTTTTAGCCCAGATTGCTCCATATAGATCAGCAATTCAGAACTCCTGTGCACTGCAAAGAGCAACTCTAGCCCTCTCCTGTCCTTTCAGATAGCAAGCTTGAAAAATACTTCCAAAAATAAGCTTTTGGTCCCAAGAAATGCAAAACCTATTTGCCCCCCATTTCTTATCAAACTACTGTTGGGAACCTAAAATGTAGCCTTCTGTAGCCACTGGACCATGCAGGGCAAGGCTCTGTTTATGGTGAGGAACCACAGATATAGCCTCTTTGAGAGATTATAAAAGGTTCTCAGGAGTACAGAAATACCGCCCTTTCAAATTGCTACTAGCTGTCCTACAGGCAGGAGCCCTGGTGGTGTAGTGGGCTACAAGTTGGGCTGTTATCCACAAGGTCAGTTGTTCGAAATGATTAGGCTGTCCATGGGAGATGATACTTTCTACTCCCGTAGAGTGACAGTAGCAGAAACCCTCAGGGGCAATTCTACTCTGTCCTATAGAGTCGCTATGAGTTGGAATTAATGCAAAGACAGTGAGCGAGATCCTTTAATTGGAGACCAGGTGGCACTGTGGGTTACACGTTGGTCTGCTGACCATGAAGTTAGCCATTTGAAATCATCACCCTCTAGGTGGGAGGAAGATGAGGCTTACTCCTCCTGTAAAGCAGTAAAGTCTCAAAATATCACAGGAGTAGTCCTGCCCTGTTTTATTTGGTCACTGAGTTAGAATTATTTTGATCGCAGTGAGCTTGGGTTCGTTTGTTATCCTTCAGGTTATCAGAGCCTGGGAAGGGGAGGAAGCAGATGGGTTAGGTATGAAACAACCAACTTTCCCATTAGAGTCAGGTAAAGGAGAAACCATGCAAATTGCAAGCTTTCTTGGTCTCTTTCACGCTGCAATTTTTCTCTTACTCTTTTTAACGTTTTTCTTTGTGTACCTACAACAGAAAGGAAGACACACAGAGACACACATAGGCAGACACATGCCCCGCTCAGTAACCTCAGTCCCTGGTTCCACCTTCTCAATTTGACCTTCAATAAACTAGATTAGCTTGGGGAAAAAGAACAGGAACAAAGCGCCAGCGATAAGAATTTGAGGTTTGTGTTTCTTTGTAACTACACAGACACCGACATCCACTCCGACAGGCAGGCACACTTTATTTTTCACCAAAGGATGCTCCCGAAAAGTCAGGGAGAGGATGCAGAATCCAAATTTTATAGAGGAAAGCCAATTTGAATTCTAATTCAAATGAGTTGCCTAAATCATTCCCACAGGTACAGGCATTTATTACAATAAATCTAATTTGGCACAATAACAAATAGAACGTGCATAATAAACATGCTGCAAATTAAAAAGTATTAATAAAGTTTCGTTATCATTGTTATGCACCAAGCAGGTGGGTTGATGAGAGGTGCAATTTGAAGGGCCCTGTGATAAATCATTTTATGGCATGTTTAATCCTTCCTTAATGTGAACATTCATATAAATAAATGTATTACGGTGCCTTGGCTGTCAGATCACTGTAAGGAGGAATAAGCCTACTTACCTAAGACTGCAATTGCTCTTCATGTCTCTTATATCTAAAATGCTCTTGGTGTCAGCGGCCACCGAGTTTGATTCCAACTCATTGTTACCCCACGCGACAGACTAGAACCGTCCCATGGAGTTTTTCAGAAGTTGTGATCATTATGGGTGCCATTGCCAAGCCTTCACCCCAGGAGCCACAGAGTGGGTTTGAACAACGGACCTTTTGGTTAGCAGCCAAGCACTTACTTACTGCACCACCAGAGTTGATAAAAGATTATAAACTTTTGAAAGCCATCATGTCGGTGTTATTAGAAGATAGCAGTGAATGAAAAAGAATTTTATTTCCCTCTCTGTCATTAACTGGCTGTTTCTCATTGAGTTCATTTCCTCATATCCATAAAAAATAAAAGTGATAATAATATCCACCATACTATTTAAAAGATAACATACTGCACAAGCATGTGAAGATCAAGTTTTAATGAAGCACAAGGCAATGTGATCAGCAGAAACCTTAGATGAGCCCCAAGATCCAGGTCTTTGGTTTACACAAGCCATCTCCCCCATCTCAATCAAACACAATCCTGGGTGCTCCAGGGAAGGACTTCTGCAGCTGGAAATTAAGGTTCATAATTAGGGGACCTTATACACACAGCTCATCTGGATGAGTCTATCCTACCCCTGAGCCCTCAAAAGTCCAAGGATCAAAATACAAGAAGAACTCCACAGCTGCTGTTGGCTTAAAGATGGAGGAAGCCGGGCAGCAAGAAATGTGGGTGGCTGAAAGAGACCTCCAGATGATAGTCAACAGAGAAACAGGGCCATCAATCCTACAAGAGTACGAAACTGAATTCTGCCAAGAATCTAAATTGAGCTTGGAAACAGATTTTCCTCTCGAGAGTCTCAGAGAGAATGCAACTTGGCTGACACTCTGATTTCAGCCTGGTGAAATTCTAAGCAGAGGAGCGAGCAAGCTGAGCCACATTGTACACAGGCTTCTGACCTAAAGAACTGTGAGCTAATAAAATGATATAGTTTTACGCTTGTACATTTGTGGTAATTAGTTGAACATCAACAGAGAACTAATATAAGTAATAGACAGCTACATCGCATTATATTTCTATCATCTGTAGATAGAAATGCATTGAACTTGGAGCTAGAAGATATGGAATTAAATGTTACACCTATTATGTCTGTGTAACTGTAATATCACTTAGCTAAGCACTCTGATTCTTATTTTCCTCATTTGTAACACATGGATGATAATCCACAGCTCTGTAACTATTGTAAAGATTAAGATAACATAAAACAAAAACCTGTTAGTATAATACTTGGCATATAGTAGGCACCCTATCATTCTTTGAACATTTCACAAGCATACATTCATTCAGCAGATTTCCTGATGGCCACTTGTGGTGGATATCCTTCCATGCACTTGTACTACCAAGCCAGTTAAGACATAGTCCATGTGCTCAAGGGGTTTAAGATACAGATGAGTTAAGAGACAGATGAAAAAGCCAGCACTTTCTGCGTAGCATGATGTGACCACTATGATAAGAAAGCCCTGGATAGTATTCGGAAAGTAGAGCAAAAATCCAAACCGAATGTCCTTGAGTTGATTCCAACTCACAGTGACCCTCTAGGGCAGAGTAGAATGGTCCCTTTGGGTTTAAGAAGCTCTAAATCTTTATGGGAACAGACAGCCTCGCTATTTCCCCAAGGAGTAGCTAGTGGGTTTGAGTTGCCAACTTTGCTGTTCGAAGCCCAATGGGTAACCCATTATGCAACAACTTCATCAGATGGGTGGGTTCTCTGATATATTGCTTGGCTTGCAGTTTAAAGAGTCTGCTTGACTTGCAGTTTAAAGAGTCTCCTGAATTTAGATGCACCATGTAAGGGAACTTTAAGAAATACCATTGCCCACCCCTCAACCAAGTGACTCTGATGTCATGGGTCTGGAGTGTGTCCTAGGCAGGAGAAGCCTCTGAAGAGGCAGCATGTGCAAAAACACCAAGATGAGACATTGCATCAGTCAGGAAAGCACATATAACAGGTATGAAGGGCACGTGTGCAGGACGGTGTGGCACATGATAATTAACGAGAAGGCAGATGGTGCTGATCACTTTAAACTAATGAGTGCTGGCTGCACAGTGCGTTAGGCCTTGAACAACTAACCTTGCAGTTAGCCATTCAAACCCACCAACTGCTCTGTGGCTGTCTCAGGAACCCTCAATAAGGTTGCTACAAGTTTCAATCACCGTGATAGTAGTAGGCTTATTTTGTGGTTGTTGTTTGGAAGCAGGTAGTTTGAGGAATTTTTAATTTATACAGAGGCATGCTCAGTGATATTTAAATTCCTAGAAGATCTTCTGGATTCAGTGTGGAAGACAGATCATTGTAAAGATCTACTGAGTTAGGGCCACTAGGTATGAGGTACTCTAGTAAATACACTGTCATTCTCCAGGATCCATCTGTCTTCTTTACAGGCCAAATTGGTGAATTAAATGGGGATGTAGTAGGAATCACTACTCCTGCATCTTTCAAGTCTTTGATGGTGGCACTGATCTCGGCAATCCCTCCAGGAATGCGGTACTGCTTTTGGGTTACTATTTTCCTAGGTAATGGCAATTCTAATGGTGTCCACTTGGCCTTTCCTACCATGATAGCCCTTATTCCACATTTTAGGGATCCGATATGGGGGTTCTGCCAGTTAGTAAGTATGTCTATTCCAATGATGCATTCTGGAACTGGGGAAATAACCACAGGATGGGTCCGGGGGCCCACTGGACCCACAGTGAGGCGTACTTGAGCTAAAACTCCATTGATAACTTGACCTCCATAAGCCCCCACTCTGATTGGTGGGCCTTCGAAACATTTTGGGTCTCCTGGAATTAGGGTCAGTTCTGAGCCAGTGTCTAGTAATCCCCGAAAAGTTTGATTATTTCCTTTCCCCCAATGAACAGTCACTCTTGTGAAAGGTCGCAGGTCCCTTTGGGGGAGGCTAGAAGAAAGACTAACAGTATAAACCTTCAGTGATGTAGCAGGGTCCTCCTTACAAGGGACCCGGCCTCCCCTTCATTCAAGGGGTTGTGGGTCTGTAGACTGGCTCAGGACACTGATTCGAAGGAACAGATCCATAAAATATGGCAGTAGAATCAAAAAGACCTGGTGGGAGATGGGAGTTATATGTATGTGGGTGTAGGGGTGTGGATGTCCAAGTTGGGTCTAGACTAGTATGTAGACATATCTAGGAGCCCTGGTGGCATAGTGAATTATAAGTCCAAACTACCAGCCACTCTGCAGAAGCAAGATGAGGTTGGCTGCTTCTGAGAAGATTTATAGTCTCTGATACCCACTGGAGCAGCTCAACTCTGTCCTAGAGGGTCTTCATGAGTCAGAATGGACTCGATGGTAGAGAGAGGTATATCTAAGAGCCAGTGCTGCCAGCATCTCTTTCCTGGTGTCCTGTGTGAAGAACTGTGAGTTATTGCTATTAATGTGATCTCATCTATATACCAAGATTTTCATCTAGGGAGACCTGGAATACTAAGGGACATTGATGTTTTCACCCTGAAGAACTGAATGGATACATTTTAGTGAAAGTCTAACCAGAAAAGCTCAAATTTATATGAATAGAAATCCAAGACTTGAGTACAGGAAGATAATGTAGGAAGGTTTGAGGTTCTTTGAAGCTGAAGTTTCAAAATCTAGGTAGCACTCAATACCAAAACTTCCTGGGCCTACATGCTAGTCTCTTCTCTACGATTACCATGACTCGGCTCCACTCAGCAAGCGTGGTTCTTCCATTGTGTAAGCAAGAGAATAATGGCATATTTGCCAAACTGGTTCCCATCTGTGATCGTTAGGTTTTTATGTCAGCTTGGGTGGGCCAGGATTCTCCCATGATGTGATCTAACATAGTATGGTCAATTCCATGATGGGATCTTCTGTCAATTCCATGATAGGATCTTGTCACAACCCTGACATGATTGAAGGAGGTCTAACTCAGGATGTGACTCAGTTGTAGCATAAATTAACAGCATGCGGAAGCCAGCTCACTTCTACGACTGGATGGGGATGCTGCATCTGGTTTTTAACCCTACTATTGTATCGCCTGCTGGTCCCAGTTAGCATCAGCAGACTGCTGACCTTGGATGCACTCGGCTGATCTTAGATTCATGCTGCTAGGCATCTGTGTGGTTTTCCTGCTTTGTCTTCCTGGTCCCTTTTCATCAGCTTCTGCCATTACAGGAGCCAGGAGAAGCCTTAAGCTTATATCTGCGCCATGGACTTGAATCAAACTAGACGTGCCCACTTCTACGGCGAAGTAAGCATAAATCTTGTTCTATACGTATACACCTTAAGAAACACCGAATTTGCTTCTCTAGAGAACATAGCCTAAAACATTCTCCCATTTCCCTACTCGGAGCCTCAGAAAGGACAAAGCAAAAGAGAAGCAAAATAATCACATACATAGGGAATCCCTGTACGTTACCCACCTGAACCAATTTCCTGAGGATAAACTTAGAACCCAAGTGATATGTTTGGAGTTCCAAAAGTAAGCAGGGCCTGTGCTTAACTTCTTGGGTGGACCCCAAGAAGGGGGAAGCCCTGTCGAGTACTACCCAACCCATCATGCAAAAGAAGCAGTGGAGATGCTTGTGTGGTGTGATGGCTGTGTGGTGTGCATGTGCAAGTAAGCTTGAGACAGTCTCATAGAATTCCCCACTGTGTACCCAGAGGAGAAAGGAGTAGCTAAGAGGTGCCTAAACCTGAAGAGACAAGGTGACGGGGATAAGAAGAAGTCAATAGTCAATGGATCCCGAAGAGCAAGAAGACACACTTCAAATATAGATGCCGTCTGTAAGTGGAGTAGAAGGGACTGGGAAATCTGAAATCACTAAGAAATTTCTCAATGGACTCAGCTTACTACAAAAAGAAAAAATGACAGAAATTAAGTTTCTGCCAACTGGTCAGATGGAAGCTGAAAGGAGATAGAAAGAAAGCATAAGTTACATGTAAGTAATAGGGACCGAGTTTCCTATCTACTACATTTGCTTCCAATTGAGATTTTTCCTGAGAGATGGATATCTGATTGCCCCAGTTTGCATTTCATGTGAGGCCATGGTCCATTAAGGATAAAAAGGGGATTTAGCACTTATTAGTAAAAGTACGCTTGTTGCTTTAAAAATAACTCAGCAGCTTAACACAAAATGGCCCCATGATTTCTTTCTCACAGTTGAATGTGGATGGTGGGGCTGGATAGGGAAGTGGGTTCTCCTCCATGCTCTGCACTTTCAGGCTGTCTTTTAGGACCTTGGCGTCCTGCACCCAGATTCTCTTCATCCTTGGGATGATGAAAGAGAGCCCATGAAGGATTAACTCAGTGCCATCAAGTCGATTCTGACTCATAGGGACCCTACAGGTCAGGGCAGAAATGTCCCCTTTGGGTTCCCAAGACTGTAATTTTTATGGGAGCAGAAAGCCTTATCCCATCTTTCTCCTGAGGAGTGGCTGGTGATTTCGAACTGTTGACCTTTTGGTGAGGAGCCCAGTACTTAACCACTATAACCACCAAGGCTCCTACCTAAAGGGTAAGAAGGAACATCTTACTGGGCCCAGTTGAAGAAGTGGCATTCCCCTTTTCAGCTCACATTGCATTGGCGGTAACTAGTAGAACCCCAGCTAGAAGGAAAGGGTCGGGGGAATGAAGCCCCATGGTGTGATCGTAGTGAGCCCTGGCAGTCTCCAGTGTAGAGCTGATAACTGATGAAGGATCCGACGAAGGTGATCCTTTTGTACCAAAAGGCTTGGTACAATGCTTTTCACTACGTAGACATGTAATGAGCAAAACCTCTAGAAATACTAAGTGCCCCAAAGTAGCCTCAGTTTTTAGAACAGAAGTTGCCAGAATACATAACAAATGTTGTGGAGAAGACAGGAAAAACTGAAGTTCCTCACACTAAAAGCAGCCTACCTAGAGGTTTCGGACAAAGGGAGAAAATGGAGAAAGTCACTTTGTAATTATCTATACTGATTCCAGCCAAAATGAGCCATAAAGCTTGAAATTCCACAGTGTGTTAGAGCCGCCATGTATGAAGCCAGCAAGTCAGCTAAAAACCCGCCCGGGCCCCACGCACTGCAGGAAATACAGAGAGACGCCAAGAAAGAATCACCAGGGTAGGACGTACGCTTGCAATCCGAGGGTTGTGCCTGGAAGGGTCGATGGAGTTCTGTCTGATGTAATGGACATTAGGGCCAGCAGTGTCACTGAAGTTGATATCACCCTGTATGGTAACGCATCGTGTCACCCCTCCCATAGATCTTCTCCCACACCAGGCTATAAAGATGCCTTAGTAATGTTTTCTGTCAATTTAAATAATAGGATACGATGTATGTAATAAGTAGTTATAAGTTGTTTGAATGTAATATTTCTTAGACTATATGAATGCTAATAGTGAAATTGTGTAAATGCTTTTTACATTGAATTTCAGCATTATTAGTAATTGAGCAGAAGCTTTTTTTGATTGTTCTTCTTTTCCCCTAATTATACTTCATTCTCAAAAAAATATTCATATAGGTTCAGAAACACTACTTATTACAATATTGTAGTTAGAGCAACAGAGGATTTGACAAAACCCAGCAGCTGTAAAAATACCAGTAGCATGAGTAAATGAAACCCCATGATTTGAGGTGTCGTTGCAATGAGGCAATGTTATACATTGAATCCTGTGCCAATGTGTCTGGGTCATTCTTGGCATTATGGAATTTTCCTCCATTTTGTAATCTGATATCATTATCATGCGTGTGCAATGTAACGCCTAACCTGTATCATGTTAATGAGGCAGAGCTGGTGGAAGTTATGTTAATGAGGCAAAATGCAATGCACAGGATTCGTTTTCTTTTAGGTATAAAAGGGAGTAACCAAGGAAGCAGAGATCAGAGGAACAGATTACTACTAAGCAAGAAGAGCCTGGGGTGAAGTGCATCTTTAAATCCAGAGTCCCTGAATTCAGGACCTACTAGACCTAAGGGTCTTACTACTTCTGTAAAGAGTTACAGTCTCAGCAACTCACGGGGCAGTTCCACCCTCTCCTCCAGAAACGCTCCTTAGAGGCCAGGGTGATGAAACTTTGTCTCATGTACTGTGGACATGTTCTCAGCAGAGACAAGTCCCAGGGAGAGGATATCGTGCTGGGTAAAGGTAAGGATTGGCAAAAAGAGGAAGGCCCTTGACAAGGTGGATTGACAGAGTGGCTACAACAATGGGCTCAGACAGGAGAACAATTGTGAGGCTGGGGCTGGATCAGGCAGTGTTTCCTTCTCTCGTACACAGGGTGCCTATGTGTTGGAACTGACTTCAGGGCACCTAACAATAACAACAGATAGGTGGATACATGTAAGTTATAACCAAAAAACCACCTCACTCACTGCCATCCAGTAGATGCCAACTCACAGCAACCCTCTAGGACAGGGTAGAACTGCCCCAGTGGGTTTCCAAAACTATAGCACGTTACAGACGTAGAAAGCCCAGTCTTTCTCCTGAGGAGTCGCTGGTAGTTTTGAACTACTGACCTTGTAGTTCACTGTCCATTTCTTAACCACTATTCCGCCAGGGTTCCTTATAAATTAGGATTAAGACGTATAAATTAGGATTATGAAAAATGTGTTTGTGCCAAAACGAACTAGAGGGATACTTTCATTCAAAACAGTTTATTTCCACTGAAACACTGCACAGAAGTTGCATTGGCAGTCATTTGGGCGTCACCATTTCTGATGGTGTCCCCGAGTGTCGTCCACACCCCTACACTTCCCTACTCGTGCCACAGACTAGTGCCTCCAAATACAGGACCCTTCTTAGGCTTGCTAAGTCCCATGATCATCCTGGAGGTGCACTGCCTATCAGGGACACCCTTAGCAGTTTTCAAAAGTATTGAATTAGTGGTTGAGAACATGTACAGTAACAACAACAAACCCTCTGAGCAGGGCTGGGGGGGGGGGGTTGGGGAGCTAATAATGAATGCCGGAGGTGGGAGGGAGCACTAGAACTGATTGTGATGATGTACCTATAACTCTTTTTGAAAGCGATTGAACTATGAAGTGAAATTTATATCAGTAAAACTATTGAGGGAGGGCCACTGGATCTGGGGAGTCCGACTTCTTGTGTATCTGCAGCTATGGATCAGTCTGGGGCTGAAGCGGCTGCTTCTGGAGGACGGTCCCTGTGGCAGACTGGGTCTCTGGGGAGGGTAAGGTGCTGGGGAGTTCTCGTGCTCTCAGATCTGCTGGAGTAGGGGGAAGGGTGACAAGAGGCAAGCTGGTAGTGACCTAGGGACTGATATCCTAGCCATACAATGAAGCAATCTCAGAAATGAATAATTTTGTTCACACAAAGACCTGCATACAAATATGCAAGGGTGAGTCAATAAGTATTGCTCCCAAAGTTCCAGTTCATAACATGGACAGATTGATTCCAAGTAAAGTGTGTTTAAACATTTTTCTGAGCAGCAGAAGGCTGCAAACAATTCTCCCAGGAATCCACTTGCCTTCTTCTCGTTAGGGTGCCTTCGAACAAAATAATTAGAATGGTCCAGTTGAGATAGCCGTTTCCAAAGGGATCTGCTGGGCCAGTTTACATTCAAGGCAGAGACTGTACTGGGATTCCCAAGGGGGCATCTTGATAGGGCTTTTGCAAAGGAGCCAGGAGGATCATGGGGGCTTGTTCAGAAGGCATTTGAAGAAAACTGAAAAATGCACTGATGAGAGAAAGAGCAGGAAAGAGCACACATGCAATCATCATGACGATGCACCTGCTTCTTCTTTGAGGGTTGCAAAAACCATTTGTTCTCCAAGAATTTCTTTGGGAAACCTAAGCCCACCTCCCACATGCTCCTGATCCTGTCCCGTCAGACTCATTGTGGTCTCCTAAACTCAGAGAGTATTGAAAAGGAACATGATATGAATCCCTCAAAGATGCCATAACTGCTATTTTGATGTGATGTGCTCAAAGATCACCGAATTCTTTATTTAGGGAAGGGTTAGATCTATCCACTGTTAGTGGATAGATCGGCATAGAGGATTTATTGAGAAACAATAACTTTGTACTTTAAGAGTCTTGTTTAATAACGATTTCTATGATTTTGTAGCAATTGCTTTTTAATTATCCTTATATGTGTATGCCAATGCATATATATATACATGTTTAGACATGTACATGTCTATATTTATGTGTTTAGCTACTTTATTAATATCCCCTATATCAGTGATTCTCAACTTTCCTAATGCCACGACCCTTTAATACAGTTCCTCATGTTGTGGTGACCCCCCAACCATAAAAATTATTTTTGTTGCTACTTCATAACTATAATTTTGCTAGTGGTATAAATCGGGGGACCCATGTGAAAGGTTCATTCAACCCCCAAAGGGGTCGCAACCCATAGGCTGAGAACCGCTACTCTAGATGGAAGACTACTTGGTAGCGAGAGGGACAGCGAAAGAGAAGAAAACCCAGGACAAGATGAATTGACAAAGTGATTGCAACAGTGGGCTCAAACTACAACTGCGGGGATGGCGCAGGACTCGGCAGTGTTCCGTTCTATTGCGCTTAGGGTGGCTGTGAGTCAGAACCAACACAACGACACCTGACAACAACAACAGATGGAAGATTTCTCACCTTATCCCTTTTTTCGTGGGTGTGGAATTGTGTCCTATTGATTACTCCAGGGGTAACAAATATATGCATATTCTAATAAGATTTCATATTTTTATATATGTCATAGTCTAATTAGATTTAATGTTACTAATTATAATAAATGTAGAAACCTTATAGACATGTGGATCATGTTGCCCCAGTCTTTGTATTACAGTTGTCAAATGCATTACATCTATATAAATATAACCCCACCTTCTGAGACTGTAGTGTGGGATGCAAAAGGGTTTTTCCCCAGGATGGCTCCCCCAAATATATGCCAAACCTAAGGACACTGTTTGCAACACACAGTGTTGCAAATGACTGTACACTCAGATGGTCAGCTACTTAGAGATTATCTCCCTGTGGGTTATCAGCCATCTAGAAAAATCAGATTCTGTAGCCTGTCCCACCCTAAGTAGGGCCCACTCCCTTCTGATAAGGATAGTGGATTGTCTCCCTGAAGGAGAGCCCAGAGATGAAGTCGAGCCAACTCAAGGAGGACCAACATTAGGCTGCCATCTTGAACTTAGGGTCGACCCTTCTTGTCACATGTATACACTTAGTGTCACCCCTTCCGATTGCATGTATACCCCTAGCCTGTCCCCCTCCGATTGTACAACCCTTACCCATTATGATGTAATCGGGGGGGGCCTTGCATGTCCCTGAGAGTGTATTATATGCTGTGATTGGAAACATATTCTCTCTCTGTGCAGACCTGGCTGCTGAGATAGGTCATGGCCATCCCAGAAGTGAGCATGCTACCAGGAAATATGTCTGACTCATTTATTTTATTCCCTCTCCACTCCTCTATGACTTTACTATGATCTTTATATATAGCCATACAATTGCGACTACAAACCCCTCAGTTGTCAGAGGCTAGTGTACTCTGACACTGTAGTAGTTTTTTTAATTTCAGAAGTCATACACCTATTAAATAATTCAAGGGTGCTTTGAAAATGATGATGGCAACATACATACAAAGATGCTTGCCACAATGGATGGATGGATGGATAGATGGATGGATGGATGGATGGATGGATGGATGGATGGATGGATGGATAGATTGTGGTAAGAGTTGTAAGAGCCCCAATAAAATGTTTTAAAGAATGCAAAGGGAGAAAAAGAGGTTACCAAGTGTACCCAAATACGTACCATTTCTGTTGCTCTAAGTTCCAACCTCCCCTCTTGTATCATTTTCCTATGGCCTTAAGAAATCCCTTTTAGACCAGGTATAAGGCATCATGCAATATATATATCAACCATAGTGAATGAAGGGGGAAGTGCAGAGTGGAGACCCAAAGCCCATTTGTCGGCCACTGGAGATCCCCTCACAGAGGGGTTTAGGAGAGGAGATGGGTCAGTCAGGGTGCGATGTAGTACCAATGAAGAACACAGCTTTCCCCCAGATCCTGGATGCTTCCTCCCACCAACTACCATGATCCGAATTCTACCTTGCGGGACTGGATGGGGCAGAGGTTATGCACTGGTGCATGTGGGAGCTGGAGGCACAGGGAGTCTGGGGTGGATGATGCCTTCAGGACCAGGGGTGTGAGGGGCGATACTGGGAGAGTAGAGAGTGAGTGGGTTGGAAAGGGGGAACTGATTACAAAGATCCACATGTGACCTCCTCCCTGAGAGATGGACGGCAGAGAAGGCGGGAAAGGGAGACTCCGATAGGGCAAGATATAACAAAATAACAATCTATAAATTATCAAGGGCTCGTGAGGGAGGGGAGGGGAGCGGGGAGGGAGGGGGAAAAAGGGAGGACCTGATGCAAAGGGCTTAAGTGGAGAGCAAATGCTTTGAAAATGATTAGGGATGTGCTTCATACAATTGATGTATGTATATGTATGGATTGTGATAAAAGTTGTATGAGCCCCTAATAAAATGTAAAAAAAAAGAGTTGTACAATCCCCTAATATAATGATTTAAGCAATCAAAAAAGAGAAACCCCTTTTAGATCTTTTTAGAAGAAGTTATCTAGTGATGAATTCTCTTGGTTTTCTAGAATTTTCACCTGTCTCTTCTACCTTCAATTTTCAGAGTCATTTTTGGCATATATAGAATTCTGGATTGATAGTTTGTTTCTTCTCTAGCATGTTAAAACTATGGTTCCACTCTCTTCTGGCCTCTGATTTCTAGTGAGAAGTCCTCGCGCTTTCAAATTGTGACTCTATAGCTGTGTTGGTTTTTTCCTTGACTGCTTTCAAGTTTTTCTTCATCTTTGGTTTATGCTGCTTTAAGTATAATGTACTGGGGCACCATTTCCTGAGTATCTTGGCCCTGCATTTGCCTAATGGAGTAAGTTTTCTGTATTGCCCTTTGATTATATGATTAAATATATTATTGTGCAAATAAAAATAACCATGTAGTGGCAAGAAAAAGAAATCGTGAACTGCCTCATTCAACTCAAACCCCTAGCTTGCCTCCAGAGGCAAAACCCCACCCTTCCAAAGGACAAAGTCCTTGCAAAGCCTAGACTGAACCCATTCGCTGAATTTTGATGCCTTCTTTAAAAATTAAACCTCAGTTTGAAAACAACAACAACAAACCATTTCCTGAAAAAAATACTTAGGACATGTGTATGGGAATGGCAAGTTTAGGAATTATTAAAACTGTTACATTTTTTTCTCCTTGCTATAGAATAAAAATAAATAAACAAGTATTCTCCAAGAAGGAAGAATGGTAGTCATGCGTGAATGACTTCCATGTGGAGAACATTTGACCATATACACATCCGTTGTCCCATACGCTTATAATCATACAGAAATCCCCAATCTACATTCAATATGCATTCAATACATATATCCTATATCTCTTGTATGCAAAAAGTCTGCACTGCCAGGCATGTGGTACAGTACATATAGAACCTATGGTGCATTTGCCTAGATAGTCAATAATAAATGCCTGCTGTCAGTGTGGACTACTGTCCTGTAGTTTCCATCTAAGAAGTTTAGCATATCACAGCATATGCTTCAACGCTAGACAGTACCATCCAATCTCGTGTATTATGCATCTCTTGAGCTTTCTGAGTTATCTGTTTCATTTCATTTTAAAAATAACTTTGACAAATTAAATTTTTATCAATTTTTGTTACATTGAACTATCAATTTGAAATTCACCATGGCTCCCAAATGCAGCAAAACCAGTGCTCGTGGTAGCAGCAGCAAGGGGCAAGGGAGGAGTATTGCTGTGGAAGTGAGACAAAAGCATATTACACAACAGGAAGACAGAAAATTATCGAAAGCTATTGTTCCTGGGTTAGGGCTGTCACACTCAACAATCCCCAGAATCCTCAAGTACAAAGCAAAAATTCTCCAAGCTCTTAAAGCAACCCCATGGCCCTTTCACAAGGGCCCCCTAAAACCATTGGAAACACTTATTTCGGATGGTCTTAGGAACCGAGACACGGGTCCTCTATCCGTCTCCAGGTGGGTCCGCCCACATGCAGATACGCCTACCCAGGAGTACCCAATATGAAGACTGCTACACCACACTTCAAGGCGTGATTTCATTAATTTGTAATTAGAAATATTCCAAAATATATAATGACATATTGTTTTGTGATTAACCACTATGCTTTAATTATGTTCAATTTGTAGCAATGAAAATACATCCTGCATAACAGATATTTACATGACGATTCATAACAGTAGCAAAATGACGGTTAGGAAGTAGCAATGAAAATAATTTGATGGTTGGGGGGTCACCACCCCATGAGGAACGGTATGAAAGGGTCGCATCATGAGGAAGGTGGAGAAGCACTGTCTTAAAGGATCAACATCACCGACAGCTACATCGCTAACGAAAATGCCCACTGTAGGTAGAGAGAACCAAACGGAAAAGTGAATCCCTCTCTGCAAGGTGTATGCTAACTGCTAAGACCCAAAGCTTGCTCAAGAGTCTTAAAGGAAAAGCAGGATCAGACTACAGTATGGCATTCAACCTCCAAATCACTTAATAGCCTATTTCACAGAGCCTACCGTGCCCATTAAGCAATGCATGACTGTATTAGCAATACTGTCTTGTAGCCTAAACGGTTATTTAAATGGACAAGCACCCCGTTCCTGTAGGCTTTTGGAATTCTAATCTGAAATATCCATTTTCACCGGTTCCTTCCCACAGTGTCACATATAATGTCTGACCCTTAGCTTACCAGAAAATTTTAATTCTTTGAGTATTTTGTTTAAAAGATGTTTTGCTAGAAATCTTTATTAAGTAAATCAGTCATGCGATTGACTCAACTAACCACACTAGGTCTTTGTTGCTCTATCGATCTTAATGGCACCTGAAGAACACACCACCTGACATTTCTATCGCTGGATAAATATTGCTGCCAGGTATTCATTTACTCTCTCAAAGGTTTCATTCACTTCCCACAGGAAAGTGGCTCGGAGCCCAAAACGGCGGCAGGAAAGCTTGGAGGATCTGCATTGGCAGGCTGGAGGCTGCCTGAAGGTCTCGGTGGAGGTTATCTTCATGTTGAATGACTTTTCTGCCAAAGCCCACTGGCCACCCACCACACATCCTTTGAAAACAAGAGATTAGTCTCTTCCAGATGAGAATAAGCATCCACTTTCCCATGGGTGTGACCTTGTCATATTCTAAAGTCACAGTTAATCTCCTTCCTGTCTGTAGTTTGCTCAACAACAGAAAAAGTTATTTTTAAGTTGTTAAAACGCAGACCTTTAGTACAGCCTCCAGAGCAAGGTCCCCTCCCTGCCAACAGAGCCCTTACTGACCATTTGAAAAATTAGAAATCTTCCCATCTGAAGCTTCCCATGTTAGCATTCATTCATTCCAAATTAATATTAAATGGACCTAAACTGCAATGGCTGCCATGGAAGAAGGACTAAGCAAGCAAATAAACAGTGTAAGAAGTTTGAAGTTGGAATTCACTTTCTGTTTTACAAAGCACTCTTCACACACAGTTCATTTTGACCTCAGCACCACTCTGTGATACAGGTGGCGCTGTCTCTCTGTAGCGCAGGGAAAAGAACTAGAACTTAAAAACTTAATTATTATTACAAACAATAATCAAATTTTAGACTGATAGAGCAGTGATTAGGTAACAAGTATAATGCGAACCCTTTTACATGCATTCTTGCATTTTATTGACCTAACCAGCCAGTAGATTACCAGTCTCATTTTTACAGACTCAAGAAAGTATCTCAGAGAAGTTAAAATACAAGTTGTCCAACACCTCACACCTGATGAAATGGGGTATATTCAACCTACTTAAGAAAATAAACGGTGTATTAGAGCTTTGACAAATTAATTTTTCATAAACAATAGCTATGAAGAAAAATAGCTTAATTATTCCTAATAAGAATATATGGGAGGAGCTCTAGTTGGAATGTCTAAGTAGTCTAAGCTAGTATAAAATATAGAAACGTTTTTTTACTCATTAATTCACATTTCTAACACCCCCCAAATCCACCAATTTCATCAAACTCATAATACTCCATTGTGGTTCTGGCATTTGGGAGAGATGGGAAACAGCCAAGGTTTCCCATCAGCCAAGTTGAGAAAAGATATTCCGCATGGTAATTGCTTTGATTTGCTTTTTGCCAGGATATATGTTTTGAAATCATAGATGATATAGAAAAAAAGCGTGTGATATTTTATGCATGTCAGAAACAAGCACACTCTTTCCTTGATGGTCCTAGCAATGCCCACTAATGCTCAGAGGATGGAACACAGACTTGTACACAAATGGGCACCTGATCCGCTGTGCTACTAAGTGGACCGCAGCAGAAAACACAGTGTTCCTCCTGGGGCCAGCCATCTGACCGGAGACAACGAACTGTCACACAAAAAGCTGAAAGAACCATGAAACAACATGTATTACCTGTTGTTGTTGTCCTTGTTGTTTGGTCCCATCGAGGCAATTCCAACTGACAGTGACCCCCAGAGCTTTCAACGCTGTGTCCTTTCATTTTTTTCTTTTTGGCCACGTCCTTTCAGGAGTAGATCACCAAGCCTGTTTTTCTAGGCACATCTGGGAATGTTTAATCCTTTCAGCTAACGGTGGCACACTTAACTGTTTCTATCCACCAAGGGCGCCTCGTATGAGCCCAGCCCGTGGCACCAGCTCATGACGGGGCCAAGTGTGTGTGGAGAAGAAAAAGGCAAATGATTTCTAGGATCCTTGACCAGGACTGCCACTGAAGCTTGTTCAATCTGCCGCCAAGTATCTGGTGCTGCGAACTGCACAGATTTGCCCAGAGCCCTAGAACGGAGAACAAATCTAATGACATGAGGGTGGAGAGCAGCCTGCAATACAATAGACTTATTAAATAAATCCATACATGTTGCTATAATGGACTGATCCAGAGCCATTTTTCAAAGGAGACAAAAGTATACTGAATGACATGAGATGATGTTCAAAATCTATTATTGAAAAACTAAGTTTGGGGTCAGCTAGTGTAACTGAATCTCATTTTGAGAGTGAATACAGTGAAGTTCCTGTTTCAAATAAACTTGAATAATGAGAAATTGAAATGTGACGATGTAAAAATTTTTCCATGTCTTTTTGTGCACATTTGAGACCATGTGAATCTCCCCAAATGCAGCTGGTAGGCCACGTGAATTGTAAACCAAGTTTACAATACGGCCACTGGGTGGCACCACTTCAGCTGGTAAATCGGAATTCTGGCCTGCCTTTGTCAAGAGGGGTCTGGAAGTATGCAAATTTCTAATTAAAGTGTGGCCTTCAGGACCACAGTCGTCACATAGAACACAGCCACTCTGAATTCTGGTAGACAACACATCTAGAGGAATATATAACTGAGCTTAACTTCTCTCTAGAGAGTGGAAATGGGTGTCACCTATCCATGGTTTATATTGCAAATGCCATTGTTTTCATATTCTGTAGGAAAATAGGTATAGATAGGAAACAATTTCAGATTATAAAAATGTCTCTTTGGATTTTTAAGTCAAACCCCCAGTGTGTGTCAAATGCCAGGCAGATGGCAGACTGCTGGCATGAGGCAGGGCAGGAGGCGGGCCATCCTCTGGCCTGGCATCTGGTATTCCATATGAAAGGGAAATCAAAACCAGAGGAATGTGACAGTCTCACCCACCCCCCACCTCCCCCTGGCCCTATCATTTCCTCCAGACCCCAGGTTTCCTCCCAGGTTCCCTCAGCGCCAGCAATTGTGGTCCAGGGAACATGAACAACTCCTGAAGTTTCCATCCACTTCAGAGGGAACAGACACCTGGAGAGAAGAAAAAAAAAAACCCTGCCAGACAGGTGAAAAGACTGAGAGCCCTGCTACACTCGCACATGCATGCGGGGGCCAGGCTGACCACACAGCCAACATCCAACAACAACCAAAATAATTCACTAACATCCAACCCAAAACGCCCAAAGTCTAGTCCAATTCTTAAAACCAAAGCAAATTCACTGCCATCAAGTCATCGCTGGCTCATAGCGGATTTCCCTGTGGCTTTCCGAAACTGGAACTGTTTCCAGGAGTAGAAAGCCCTGTCTTTCTCTGGTGGTTTTGAGCTGCCATCCATGCAGATCAAAAACAACACAAAACAAAACAACTCTACTACAATTGAGTTGATTCCAACACATAGCGACCATAGGGTTTCCAAGGCTGGGATTCTTTAGGAGAGCAAACAGTCTCATCTTTCTGCTGCAGAGGGACTGGCGAGTTTGAACCATTGATCTTGCTGTTAGCAGTCCAGCGCTTACTCTATGGACTCTACCTAAACATACTGGTTTTTCATTTGTTCAGTCATGTGGCCATTTATTCAAATCTCCATCACAGCCAGTATTGTACTATCAAAAAAAACAAACCCAAAATACCAAACACTCCCATCGAGTGAATACCGACTCACTGCAACCCTATGAGACAGGGAACGAAACCACTCCTATGAGTTTCCAAGATTGTAGATCTTTGTTTGAGTAGAAAGCCCCATCTTTCTCCCAGTAAGAGCAGGTTTTCAAGTGCTGACTGTGCAGTTAGCAGCCCAGCACATAATGAATCCATCACCAGGAATCCCCTTGTTAAGGAGGTCCTGGGTGGTACAAACAAATGTCAAGCCCTGAGACAACCAAAAAGGTTTGTGTTTGAATCCAGCCAGAGGCACCTCAGAATAAAGGTCTGGCAATCTGCATCTGAAAGATCACAGTAAAGAAACCCTGTTGTGAGGCTCTACTCTGAAACATCAAGGATCAGAATGAGCCCCAATTGACTCAATAGCAAATGCCTTGGACTCAAACATAGCAATAGTTGTGAGGATGGCGCAGAACAGGGTAGTGTTTTCATGCTTTTTTACACAGGGTCGGTGTGTGCCAGCACCAACTCAATGGCACCTAACACAACCACTGGGGGTTCCCATCCAGACTGGAGCTCAAGATGAACCACAGGTACACAATAGAGTTGCATAAAAGTATCAGGAAGTACTGGCACTCATTAGGGCCCAAATGCAAGCCTTCAGAACAATTCACACATTCTGATAGCAACTACTATTCCACCCATTCCCCTACTGGAATGGTGAGACCATCCACCTCTGGAGAACATCAGAACATGTCCGTCCACCTCACAGCTACTATAGGTTATTCGGTGTCTTGGGATTATATTATAATGTGCAAACTGATGACTGTGATTTAAAATTCCAACTGGACTATTTATTAGCTGCAAAACCTAGATTAGTGTCCTGCTGAACACTCAGTATGCCAGGAAATATAGTCATAACCACATACTCTCTGGGTCCAATGGGACCCTTTGGTACTTTTACATTTTAAACTTATTTTTGTAAATAATTAACATGAGAATAAAAGGACAATGAAAACAACTTGATTATGGGTTTAGGTACGAAAGATTATATGTTTAGTAAGAATTTAAGCCTAAAAAAAACCCAAACCTCCAGAAGGTAACTCCATATTTTTCTGGTTTTTAAGGTCTATTTACTCAAAATGGACACCATCTTTTGAATGCAATGAATTACTCATCAGTGGTTATACAAAAATCTGGAATATGCGTAACTATCTTGGAAATACTAATTCCAGATTGATGATTCAACTCTCAGAGGTTACAGTTTGTTATTGCTTCTATTCATACACTTTCGTTTTTGTGGTTAGATGCCATTGAATCAGGTTACCCTCTTTTGCAAAAGAACGAAACACTGCCTGGTCATACACTTAAACTATTCAAAATGTAATACTTTACAAGCCTTTGATGGCTCACAGTGATGATGAAGAGAGAATGGCCTTCTTCGTGGCTCTTTCATTGTAAGGCATTTTCATTTTTAAATTTCCAATCACCATTTTCAATGATCAACTCAATGTGGTTCTTTTTGGTTTGGGGGTTGTTGTTTTTTCACTTCTACATCATCCTTTGCCTTCTAACCACTTCTGGATGCACATCTGCCATTATGCTTTTTTGTCCCCCAACAGTTGTCCACTTATGAACTGTATCAAATAAATGTTGAGGCAGAAACATTATAAACTATGGCTCCATTTGTATCAGACTAGGACTGTACTCCAGTGACTTCAATGACTGATTTTAGGGGGTTTCTCCTAAGGTAGGTAGCTTTGAGTGGACTTGAACCACCAGCCTTTTGGTTAGTAGCTAAATGCATTGCACCCCCAGACTAACAATGAAATAAATTTCCAGATGTTGAAGCAACAAAATATTTAAAGATAAAAGAAAATGAGCTCAGTAAACTTTATTAAGATCCATGAACTGTACTGAAGTGTTCAATGGACCCGGATACATTGTCTTCTAATTTTTAAATGAGAAAAATTTTTTTCTTTGTTCTTTGGAAGGCCTTTAAGATGACATAAATACCATGAACTGTACATCCTAACAAATAGTTAAAATTCCTCAAAATAGTAAATGGCTCAAAAATTAAAATCAGGCCCACTGAACCCTTATGATGAACTGAGGGCTAAAAGGTCTTCCCTAATTTGACTCCAACTTTTTCTTGTATCTAGATCACTGGACACCACCCACTCTATCCAACCTTCAAGTCTTCCATGCTTCAGCTTCGCCAAACGCGTTCTAGTTCCCCAGGATGCAGCATGTTTCACCCCTCTGTGCCTCTCTCATACTGTTCAGTGGCCTGTAAAACTTTTCCTCCCCACTCTGCTTGGGAGCACCTCCAGAACCCCCAAATTCACTGACACCTGGTCAATTCTAAAACATAGCAACGCAATAGGACAGATTAGAACTGCCCCTGTGGCTTTTGAAGATGGTAACTCTTAACACGAGTAAAAAGGTTCCTCTCTCCGGCAGAGTGGCAGATGGTTTTGAACTGTCCTTGGAGTTAGCAACCCAACTTGTAACCACAGTTCCACTCAGCTAGTGCCTTGAGATAATTAAAGTATATTGTGCCAACCTGACCAATAAACACATGTGGGGTTAATTGAAGGGCAGAGGGATAAATGGCTCTGTGAGCCTCACCTTTCTAGTTCTCGGGTCTCTTGCTTTCTGATGGTCGGATCAGGGTGCAGCTGCCTTAATCAGTTCCCTGATTCAGCTGGCAAGGCTCACTTCCTGCGAGATGTCCCTGATGAGAAGCCACATGGACCTACCCCGATGCAGCCCTGGGTGCTGGAGCATCCATGTGGCGACCCCTGCCAGCACTGAAATGTTTACATGTTCACTAATTCAGCTTTCCTCCTGCAGTTGGCATCATTGCATCTGTTTTGTGAGACGGAGGAGCACTTGGTGGATTGGTGATGGACATATGGGTTAATGGGTGATTGTTGGACTTGTGGGCTTGGGCAGCACTGGATTGGGATGTTTTCTTGATGTGCACTTAACCTTTATCTAAAACTCTCTCATACATGAATTCCTGTGGATTTGTTTCTCTAAAGTACCCAGACTAACACATGAAACCTGGATTCTGGATTCCTAAATTCTCTCCACAGCTCATTTGTGTCAGCTGTCCTCTACAGCTTACCTTTCTCACAGTTTATGAACCCACAGCTCATTGTTTATGAATACACTATATGTCATTGTTTACTTGTCTGTCTCCCTCACCCAACCAGTATGCTTCTTTAAGTCGGGAATTGTTTCTAATTCATGCTTGTAACTTTAATGCCTGCCAAATAGTGGGCCCTTCAAAAATAGATATTAAATTAATGCACCAGTAGGGCTAAGACAGAATATTTCTACAGGAGTACACAGGAAGATAAATAAGACTTGACAGGGTAAATAGAGCCAAATTGTGGAGGGCCTTGAATAAGGATTCTTACATTTATTAAAGAGTGTTACAGTTTAATAGGCTTTCAAATACTGACCTCATTTTTTCTTCCAACAGCCCTATGAAGTTGTCAGGGAAGACAGATGAGGAAGTGGAGTCTCTGACCCATCAAGTTATTTGTTTAAGGACACACTGCTAATTAGAAACTGAGATCTTCTGGCTCCTAACTCAGTGGTCTATTACACTCATCTATAGCCAGGAAGAGCCATTGGGATTGTACCCAGTAGGCAGTGGGAGGATCACAGGAGTCACTGACTAGGGAAGCAACAAGATAACCCAAATATTTTCAGAATCTTTAGCTAGACAATAATAATATTGTTACTCCATAGTGAAAATAAAGTCTCAGTATGGTTACTATATCTGGAAACAAACAAACAAAAACCCAAATGCAATCCACATTTTTTCTGATCTTTTTACTTATGTTCCAAAGTTCACCCTCCAGAGTGGCAAAGGGTTCAAGGATTAAAGTGCATTATTTTTTAAAAAATCATTTTATTGGGGGCTCATACAACGCTTTTTTTAACATTTTATGAGGGACTCATACACCTCTTATCACAATCCATACGTATACATATACATACATCAATTGTGTAAAGCACATCCACACATTCTTTGCCCTCATCATTTTCAAAGCATTTGCTCTCCACTATCCGGCGTCTCCTTTCATACAACTCTCTTCACATCCATCCATCCATCCATTGTGTCAAGAACTTTTGTACATTTGTTGCCCTCATCATTCTCAAACATTTCCTTTCTACTTGAGCCCTTGGTATCAGCTCCTCATTTCCCCCTTTCCCTCCCCACCCCCAAAGTGCATTACTTTTATGATCTCTTGGCTCTGTTTCCAAATAATCTGGGGGTGGGAGGTGGGTAGCGGCATAGATGCAACAAGACTGGGCAATAAATAAGATGAACTAAGATACTAAGGATGTTAGGAGAACAACTTGATGCTGTATGGTCACAAGGCTCCTTCGAAATAAGGACACCAAGACTTCCTCTCACATACTGTGGGCATGTCATCAGGAAGACCAGTCCCTGGAGGACACCATGCTTGGTAAGGTCAGTGAAAAAGAGGAAGACCTTCAGTGAGATGGATTGACACAGTGGCTGCAACAGAGTGAAACATAACAATCGTGAGGAGGCACAGGACAAGGCAGTGCGTTTGTTCTATTGTATATAAAGGTCACTATAAGTCAGAACTGCCTGATGGCAGTCCACAAAAGCATTATCATGAGTAGATAATCATTGAATATATATATATGTGTGTGTATATATAATCTTAATATGGATTCCTCCAAAGACAGAGCCTATGACAAAGTTGTGGTATGGGTAGGTTCTGCCTGTTTGTTTTTGGGGGGGCTAGCTTATGACCTTAAAGGGGATAAGAATCAGCACAAAGCTGGTCGTAATGAGGTGGAAGTCAGACATACAAATGTTCCTACTTCCACCATTTCCATAACAGCTCTCTCCTTTTCTTCTGTGTTTAATAATTCATTGCATGGCCACACAGACTCATAGACCATACTCACAATTATGTGGATTATTAGGGAAGTAACAGGCTACAACTCAGCTGCTTCAACCAAGACAGACCTCCATTCCTTCTTAGTTATGCAAACTGACAACCTTTTTCAGCTGTGCCCACAGGCAGGCCTTTCTCTCAGGCACGCACACCTCTCTACTCTACAGTTCTTCGGAGTCTCCATTGCAAACTGACCCAACTCAGGGTCAGTGTAACAGCTCACTTGGCTGTTGCCCTCCTCCAAAACACTCCCTGCTATCAAATCTGGCTGTAACTCTTTACAGGAGTAGCAAGCCAAGTCTTTCTCCTGAGGAGCTCTGGTGAGTTTGAATTGCAGGCTTTGTGGTTAGCAGCCCAACATAGAACCACTATGCCACCAGGGATCCTGCTGTCCTCCTAGACAGCTTTCTCTTGTCCCTGCAGGCTCAGCTACTGGGCCTTTCTTTTGGGCCTCTCACCAACAGCTCGACTGCTGGGCCCCTTCCCAAGCTGTTGTTTGTGCTACTAGGTTTCGCTGACAGGCCTCTCTATAGCCAGGCTGCTCTCTCTCTCTGGACCTCTCCCCTGCAGAGGCAACCTCCTGCCCAGAGACACAGTTCGCTCTCGCTCTCCCTCTCTATGGGCCAACAAGCCCACTGGTTCTTTTTCTTTGTTGTCCAACAAGCCCACCACACCATTTGGTAAAGTCTCGTGATATCTTCAGCAATACAATCCTCCTCGTCTTCGCACTCTCCTTGCCTCTCCAAAAAAATAAACCAAACACAGTAAAGACTGCAGTCCACTCAATCAATTTTGCCAGAATTATAAACCCAAGGCCACAAAGATCATATGAAAAATAAACAAATAAACACTCTGCCCTGCAGAAAGTGATCTCAGAAAGCTGAAGGGATAAAGTAGAGAAAGTAAAAACTCTGCTGTATGTTCTAGAAAAAAGCTTAAAATGGCAAGTGTTTAGTATGTATACTTTATCACAATAGCATTACTAATACCAATACCCTATTGATAGTCACTGCTATAATATATGAGGCCTCAATGCTTTCAGGATTTCCTGCTATGCATACAGAATGCTTCCTGGAGACAGACACATTCATCTGTGGATTAACTAGAGTACATGAAAAGGGCCTGGGGCAGAAAAGAGAAAGACAAGAACATGATGAAGGTAAGATACTGTCAGAGTGGAGGTGATTGTGAACTTGCATGAAATTGTCCGTGACAGCATAGGCTCAAATGTACGATGGATCAAAGGACGTGATGAGAGCACCATCTGCTGCTGTGTTTGAAATTTTCCATAATAAAGTGAAGCAAAACTGGGTGTATCTTCATCGCTCCTGCCCCATTACTGACGGAGAACAAGAGGGGCTTTGGGGATGAGCCATATTCCAGTTTACTTCCTCCACCTAGCTACAGAAAGATCCAAATGCAGTGTGATTCTTCTGAGAGGTGAGATAACTGCATTTGAGAATAGAAACTTACTCTCACTGCCCTTGAATTGTTCCAGCTCATAGTGGCCCTATAGGAGGACGGGAGAACTGCCCCCGTGGGGTTTCCAAAACTGGAAATCTTAAGAGGAGTACAAAGCGCTCTTTCTCCCGCAGAGCTGTTATTGGTTTTGAACTGAGAACCTTACAGTAAGCAGCTCAACTTGTAACACACTATGCCACCAGGGCTCTCTCTCCTTTATTCTACTCTCTCGAATTCAAGCAGCTTACTGTGTCTAAGGCAACAGCATTGCCTGCTTCCCTGGCAAGGTTTCTTGAGACTGTGCATAGTTTTAATGGCCCCAGCTGTTCCATACGGCTTGGAACTAAGAGATCTGTGCGGCTAGTCCACCAGCCCCAGACCCAGAACTCTTCGTAAAGACAACATAGAATAGACAATTGTTACTAAGGGCTCACTAAGCCAAGTGGACACTGGACTTATGGCCCACATTGATCCTGGAGTGCAGAACTATAGCTCCCTTCAACCTAGGTTGACTCTTTAGCATCTTGTTACTCCAGGCTTAGAAAGTATATCAGGAATATCCAATCTAGCCTTTCATCAAAGAAGAGACAGATAAAGAAGAGTCAAAAGTCTCCAGTAGGACTCTGGAATCGTATTCTAACAAAGGAAGTGGGCCAGGAACTGCCACAAGGGGCTAAAACATAACGACAACTGTGGGGGTGGAACAAGAATGGGCAAAGTTTCATACTGATGGTCATTGGGTTGCTATGCGTTGGAGCATATATGACAGCAGCGAACAACAACAGATACTGTCTAGTTTAGGAGAAAGGCTTAGAAATTGGTAAACTCAAAGGTTCCGTTTCACTGAGCTTCAGTTTTCTCTTCTGACAAATGAGACTACATATCCTTGCCTTGCCTTGCCTTGCCCTGCCTTGCCCACCTCAGAGTTTCATGAATATTTCAATACACTATGAAGATGAGAGCACTTACATTCAATTAAGTACTCCATACATACATAATAATTATTGTGATAATAAAGTTAGCAAAGATCTACATTCCATAACAGGTCTGGTTTTTGTTTGTTTTATTCTTGTTCTCTTAAAATAATCCAAGTGTACTTCACCGGCATGAAAATAAAGAGGGGTTTTCCTTCACCTAATTCAAGATGCCAAGAGTTAAGAATTTGAACTCAGTCCTAGTGGCATAAGTGGTTACAAGTTGTGCTGCAATTCACAAAGTCAGCAGTTCAAAACCACCAGCCATTCCTCTGGAGTAGGATGAAGCTTTCTGCTCTTGTAAAGAGTGACCGTCTCAGAAAGTCCCAGGAGCAGTTCCACCCTGCCCTATAGGGTTGTCATGAGTCAGACTCATCTTGATGGCAAGGAGTTTGGTTTGGATTTTTTAGAAAATGGTAGGAAAAAAAGGTGGGGGGGGGTTGCTGTGGATTCCCTTTCATCTAAGCATTTCCATGGAGACTGGCACAAATATTGGTCTTCCTTGTTCATTGTCCAGCTTTCACATGCATATGAGATGATTGTAAATACCATGAGTTGAATCAGCTGCACCTCAGTCCTCTAAGTGTCATTGTTGCTTTTTTAACACCCTAAAGAGCTCTTTTGCAGCAGATTTGGCCATTGCGAAGTGTTATTTGATTCTTTAACTGTCACTTCCATGGGCATTGATTATAGATTCATGTAAAATGAACCCCTAATAATTTAAATGTTTTCTGTGTTTTTTTATGATGTTGCCTATTGATCCAGTTAAGAGGGTGTTTGTTTTCTTGATCGTGAGGTATACTTTATACTGAAGGCTGATTTTTATCTGGAAGTCCTTCTATCTCTCTTCACTTTCAGCAAGCAAGATTATGTCATCTGCATTAGCCGATTGATAATGAGTCTTCTTCCAATCCTGATGCCATTGAGAAGTCGAAAAGGGGAGAAGACAATCATCTCCATTGATACAGAAAACGCACCTGACAGTTTAATACCCACTTTTTCATTTTAAAGAAAAATTTTAAATGAGAAATAGAAAGTAAATTCCTCAATATGATAAAGGTCACTCATGGAAAATGTAACACTAACATCCTACTCAATGAAGAAAGAACTGAGAGGCTTCCTCATAAGAATGGGCACAAGATAAAAAAGTCCACGTTCACCACTGGTAGTTAACAAGTAGATAAGA